>NW_027141328.1:427500-727500 GCF_036365525.1 Heterodontus francisci
AACACACTCTGTGTTCTGTTATTCTCTATAACACACTCTGTGTTCAGTTATTCTCTATAACACACTCTGGGTTCTGTTATCCTCTATAACACACCCTGGGTTCTGTTATTCACTATAACACACTCTGGGTTCAGTTATTCTCGAAACACACTCTGGGTTCTGTTATTCTCGATAACACACTCTGAGTTCTGTTATTCTCGTTAACACACTCTGTGTTCTGTTATTCTCTATAACACACTCTGGGGTCTGTTATTCTCTATAACACACTCTGGGTTGTTTTAATCTCTATAACACACTCTGGGTTCTGTTATTCTCCATAACACACTCGAGGTTCTGTTATTCTCTATAACACTCTCTGGGTTGTGTTATTCTCTATAACACCCTCTGGGTTCAGTTATTCTCCATAACACACTCTGGGTTCTGTTATTCTCGATAACACACTCTGTTCTGTTATTCTCTATGACACACTCTGTGTTCTGTTATTCTCTATAACACACCCTGGGTTCTGTTATTCACTATAACAGACTCTGGGTTCTGTTATTCTCTATAACACACTGTGGGTTCTGTTATTCTCGATAACACACTCTGTGTTCTGTTATTCTCTATAACACACTCTGGGTTCTGCTTTTCTCTATAACACACTCTGGGTTCTGTTACTCTCGATAACACACTCTGGTTTCTGTTATTCCCTATAACACACTCTGGGTTCTGTTATTCTCTATAACACACCCTGGGTTCTGTTATTCTCGAAACACACTCTGTGTTCTGTTATTCTCTATAACACACCCTGGGTTCTGTTATTCTCGAAACACACTCTGGGTTCTGTTATTCTCTATAACACACCCTGGGTTCTGTTATTCTCGAAACACACTCTGTGTTCTGTTATTCTCTATAACACACCCTGGGTTCTGTTATTCTCGAAACACACTCTGTGTTCTGTTATTCCCTATAACACACTCTGGGTTCTGTTATTCTCTATAACACACCCTGGGTTCTGTTATTCTCGAAACACACCCTGTGTTCTGTTATTCACTATAACACACTCTGGGTTCAGTTATTCTCGAAACACACTCTGGGTTCTGTTATTCTCGATAACACACTATGTGTTCTGTTGCTCTCTATAACACACTCTGTGTTCTGTTATTCTCTATAACACACCTTGGGTTCTGTTATTCACTATAACGCACTCTGGGTTCTGTTATTCTCGATAACACAGTCTGTGTTCTGTTATTCTCTATAACACACTTTGGGTTCTGTTAATCTGTATAACACACTCTGTGTTCTGTTGTTCTCTATAACACACTCTGTGTTCTGTTGTTCTCTATAACACAGCCTGGGTTCTGTTATTCACTATAACACACTCTGGGTTCGGTTATTCTCTGCAACACACTCTGGTTTCTGTTATTCCCTATAACACACTCTGGGTTCTGTTATTCTCTATGACACACTCTGGGTTCTGTTATTCTCTATAACACACTCTGGGTTCTGTTATTCTCTATAACACATTCTGGGTTGTGTTATTCTCTATAACACACTCTGTGTTCTGTTATTCCCTATAACACACTCTGGGTTCTGTGATTCTCGAAACACACTCTGGGTTCTGTTATTCTCTATAACACACTCTGTGTTGTGTTATTCTCGATAACACACTATGTGTTCTGTTGCTCTCTATAACACACTCTGTGTTCTGTTATTCTCTATAACACACCCTGGGTTCTGTTATTCACTATAACGCACTCTGGGTTCTGTTATTCTCTATAACACACTCTGGGCTCTGTTATTCTCGATAACAAATTCTGTGTTCTGTTATTCTCGATAACACAGTCTGTGTTCTGTTATTCTCTATAACACACTTTGGGTTCTGTTAATCTGTATAACACACTCTGTGTTCTGTTGTTCTCTATAACACACTCTGTGTTCTGTTGTTCTCTATAACACAGCCTGGGTTCTGTTATTCACTATAACACACTCTGGGTTGTGTTATTCTCTATAACACACTCTGTGTTCAGTTATTCTCTATAACACACTCTGGGTTCTGTTATTCTCTATAACACACTCTGGGTTCTGTTATTCTCTATAACACATTCTGGGTTGTGTTATTCTCTATAACACACTCTGTGTTCAGTTATTCTCTATAACACACTCTGGGTTCTGTTATTCTCTATAACACACTCTGGGTTCTGTTATTCTCTGTAACACAATCTGGGTTCTGTTATTCACTATAACACACTCTGGGTTCTGTTATTCTCTATAACACACCCTGGGTTCTGTTATTCTCTATAACACACTCTGGGTTCTGTTATTCTCGATAAAACACTCTGTGTTCTGTTATTCTCTATAACACACTCTGGGTTCTGTTATTCTCTACAACACACTCTGTGTTCTGTTATTCTCTATAACACACTCTGGGTTCTGTTATTCTCGATAGCACCCTTTGGGTTGTGTTATTCTCTATAACACACTCTAGGTTCTGTTATTCTCCATAACACACTGTGGGTTCTGTTATTCTCTACAACACACTCTGCGTTCTGTTATTCTCGACAACACACTCTGTGTTCTGTTATTCTCTAT
Organism: Heterodontus francisci; assembly: GCF_036365525.1. Lineage (NCBI taxonomy): Eukaryota > Metazoa > Chordata > Chondrichthyes > Heterodontiformes > Heterodontidae > Heterodontus > Heterodontus francisci. The sequence continues at coordinate 430,072 of NW_027141328.1, forward strand.
AACACACTCTGGGTTCTGTTATTCTCGATAGCACCCTTTGGGTTGTGTTATTCTCTATAACACACTCTAGGTTCTGTTATTCTCCATAACACACTCTGGGTTCTTTTATTCTCCATAACACACTCGAGGTTCTGTTATTCTCGATAACACACTCTGGGTTCTGTTATTCTCCATAACACACTCTGGGTTCTGTTATTCTCGATAACACACTCTGTGTTCTGTTATTCTCTATAACACACCCTGTGTTCTGTTATTCACTATAACACACTCTGGGTTCAGTTATTCTCGAAACACACTCTGGGTTCTGTTATTCTCTATAGCACACTCTGGGCTGTGTTATTCTCGATAACACACTATGTGTTCTGTTACTCTCTACAACACACTCTGTGTTCTGCTATTCTCTATAACACACCCCGGGTTCTGTTATTCACTATAACGCACTCTGGGTTCTGTTATTCTCGATAACACACTCTGGGCTCTGTTATTCTCTATAACACACTCTGGGTTCTGTTATTCTCTATAACACACTCTGGGCTCTGTTATTCTCGATAACAAATTCTGTGTTCTGTTATTCTCGATAACACAGTCTGTGTTCTGTTATTCTCGAAAACACACTCTGGGTTCTGTTATTCTCTCTCACACACTCTGGGTTCTGTTATTCTCTATAACACATTCTGGGTTGTGTTATTCTCTATAACACACTCAGTGTTCTGTTATTCTCTATAACACACTCTGGGTTCTGTTACTCTCTATAACACACTCTGGGTTCTGTTATTCTCTGTAACACAATCTGGGTTCTGTTATTCTGTATAACACACTCTGTGTTCTGTTACTCTCTATAACACACTCTGGGTTCTGTTATTCTCTGTAACACAATCTGGGTTCTGTTATTCTGTATAACACACTCTGGGTTCTGTTATTCTCGATAACACACTCTGTGTGCTGTTATTCTCCATAACACACTGTGGGTTCTGTTATTCTCTACAACACACTCTGCGTTCTGTTATTCTCGACAACACACTCTGTGTTCTGTTATTCTCGATAACACACTCTGTGTTCTGTTATTCTCTATAACACACTCTGTGTTCAGTTATTCTCTATAACACACTCTGGGTTCTGTTATCCTCTATAACACACCCTGGGTTCTGTTATTCACTATAACACACTCTGGGTTCAGTTATTCTCGAAACACACTCTGGGTTCTGTTATTCTCGATAACACACTCTGAGTTCTGTTATTCTCGTTAACACACTCTGTGTTCTGTTATGCTCTATAACACACTCTGGGGTCTGTTATTCTCTATAACACACTCTGGGTTCAGTTATTCTCGAAACACACTCTGGGTTCTGTTATTCTCGATAACACACTCTGAGTTCTGTTATTCTCGATAACACACTCTGAGTTCTGTTATTCTCGTTAACATACTCTGTGTTCTGTTATTCTCTATAACACACTCTGGGTTCTGTTATTCTCCATAACACACTCGAGGTTCTGTTATTCTCTATAACACTCTCTGGGTTGTGTTATTCTCTATAACACCCTCTGGGTTCTGTTATTCTCCATAACACACTCTGGGTTCTGTTATTCTCGATAACACACTCTGGGTTCTGTTATTCTCTATAACACACTCTGGGTTCTGTTATTCTCGATAACACACTCTGTTCTGTTATTCTCTATGACACACTCTGTGTTCTGTTATTCTCTATAACACACCCTGGGTTCTGCTATTCACTATAACACACTCTGGGTTCTGTTATTCTCTATAACACACTGTGGGTTCTGTTATTCTCGATAACACACTCTGTGTTCTGTTATTCTCTATAACACACTCTGGGTTCTGCTTTTCTCTATAACACACTCTGGGTTCTGTTATTCTCTATAACACACTCTGGGTTCTGTTACTCTCGATAACACACTCTGGTTTCTGTTATTCCCTATAACACACTCTGTGTTCTGTTATTCCCTATAACACACTCTGGGTTCTGTTATTCTCTATAACACACCCTGGGTTCTGTTATTCTCGAAACACACCCTGTGTTCTGTTATTCACTATAACACACTCTGGGTTCAGTTATTCTCGAAACACACTCTGGGTTCTGTTATTCTCGATAACACACTATGTGTTCTGTTGCTCTCTATAACACACTCTGTGTTCTGTTATTCTCTATAACACACCTTGGGTTCTGTTATTCACTATAACGCTCTCTGGGTTCTGTTATTCTCGATAACACAGTCTGTGTTCTGTTATTCTCTATAACACACTTTGGGTTCTGTTAATCTGTATAACACACTCTGTGTTCTGTTGTTCTCTATAACACAGCCTGGGTTCTGTTATTCACTATAACACACTCTGTGTTCGGTTATTCTCTGCAACACACTCTGGTTTCTGTTATTCCCTATAACACACTCTGGGTTCTGTTATTCTCTATGACACACTCTGGGTTCTGTTATTCTCTATAACACACTCTGGGTTCTGTTATTCTCTATAACACATTGTGGGTTGTGTTATTCTCTATAACACACTCTGTGTTCTGTTATTCTCTATAACACACTCTGGGTTCTGTGATTCTCGAAACACACTCTGGGTTCTGTTATTCTCTATAACACACTCTGTGTTGTGTTATTCTCGATAACACACTATGTGTTCTGTTGCTCTCTATAACACACTCTGTGTTCTGTTATTCTCTATAACACACCCTGGGTTCTGTTATTCACTATAACGCACTCTGGGTTCTGTTATTCTCTATAACACACTCTGGGCTCTGTTATTCTCGATAACAAATTCTGTGTTCTGTTATTCTCGATAACACAGTCTGTGTTCTGTTATTCTTAATAACACACTTTGGGTTCTGTTAATCTGTATAACACACTCTGTGTTCTGTTGTTCTCTATAACACACTCTGTGTTCTGTTGTTCTCTATAACACAGCCTGGGTTCTGTTATTCACTATAACACACTCTGGGTTCTGTTATTCTCTATAACATACTCTGGGTTCTGTTATTCTCTATAACACATTCTGGGTTGTGTTATTCTCTATAACACACTCTGTGTTCAGTTATTCTCTATAACACACTCTGGGTTCTGTTATTCTCTATAACACACTCTGGGTTCTGTTATTCTCTATAACACATTCTGGGTTGTGTTATTCTCTATAACACACTCTGTGTTCAGTTATTCTCTATAACACACTCTGGGTTCTGTTATTCTCTATAACACACTCTGGGTTCTGTTATTCTCTGTAACACAATCTGGGTTCTGTTATTCACTATAACACACTCTGGGTTCTGTTATTCTCTATAACACACCCTGGGTTCTGTTATTCTCTATAACACACTCTGGGTTCTGTTATTCTCGATAAAACACTCTGTGTTCTGTTATTCTCTATAACACACTCTGGGTTCTGTTATTCTCTACAACACACTCTGTGTTCTGTTATTCTCTATAACACACTCTGGGTTCTGTTATTCTCGATAGCACCCTTTGGGTTGTGTTATTCTCTATAACACACTCTAGGTTCTGTTATTCTCCATAACACACTGTGGGTTCTGTTATTCTCTACAACACACTCTGCGTTCTGTTATTCTCGACAACACACTCTGTGTTCTGTTATTCTCTATAACACACTCTGGGTTCTGTTATTCTCGATAGCACCCTTTGGGTTGTGTTATTCTCTATAACACACTCTAGGTTCTGTTATTCTCCATAACACACTCTGGGTTCTTTTATTCTCCATAACACACTCGAGGTTCTGTTATTCTCGATAACACACTCTGGGTTCTGTTATTCTCCATAACACACTCTGGGTTCTGTTATTCTCGATAACACACTCTGTGTTCTGTTATTCTCTATAACACACCCTGGGTTCTGTTATTCACTATAACACACTCTGGGTTCAGTTATTCTCGAAACACACTCTGGGTTCTGTTATTCTCTATAGCACACTCTGGGCTCTGTTATTCTCGATAACACACTATGTGTTCTGTTACTCTCTACAACACACTCTGTGTTCTGCTATTCTCTATAACACACCCTGGGTTCTGTTATTCACTATAACGCACTCTGGGTTCTGTTATTCTCGATAACACACTCTGGGCTCTGTTATTCTCTATAACACACTCTGGGTTCTGTTATTCTCTATAACACACTCTGGGTTCTGTTATTCTCTATAACACACTCTGGGCTCTGTTATTCTCGATAACAAATTCTGTGTTCTGTTATTCTCGATAACACAGTCTGTGTTCTGTTATTCTCGAAAACACACTCTGGGTTCTGTTATTCTCTCTCACACACTCTGGGTTCTGTTATTCTCCATAACACATTCTGGGTTGTGTTATTCTCTATAACACACTCAGTGTTCTGTTATTCTCTATAACACACTCTGGGTTCTGTTACTCTCTATAACACACTCTGGGTTCTGTTATTCTCTGTAACACAATCTGGGTTCTGTTATTCTGTATAACACACTCTGTGTTCTGTTACGCTCTATAACACACTCTGGGTTCTGTTATTCTCTGTAACACAATCTGGGTTCTGTTATTCTGTATAACACACTCTGGGTTCTGTTATTCTCGATAACACACTCTGTGTGCTGTTATTCTCCATAACACACTGTGGGTTCTGTTATTCTCTACAACACACTCTGCGTTCTGTTATTCTCGACAACACACTCTGTGTTCTGTTATTCTCGATAACACACTCTGTGTTCTGTTATTCTCTATAACACACTCTGTGTTCAGTTATTCTCTATAACACACTCTGGGTTCTGTTATCCTCTATAACACACCCTGGGTTCTGTTATTCACTATAACACACTCTGGGTTCAGTTATTCTCGAAACACACTCTGGGTTCTGTTATTCTCGATAACACACTCAGAGTTCTGTTATTCTCGTTAACACACTCTGTGTTCTGTTATTCTCTATAACACACTCTGGGGTCTGTTATTCTCTATAACACACTCTGGGTTGTTTTAATCTCTATAACACACTCTGGGTTCTGTTATTCTCCATAACACACTCGAGGTTCTGTTATTCTCTATAACACTCTCTGGGTTGTGTTATTCTCTATAACACCCTCTGGGTTCTGTTATTCTCCATAACACACTCTGGGTTCTGTTATTCTCGATAACACACTCTGGGTTCTGTTATTCTCTATAACACACTCTGGGTTCTGTTATTCTCGATAACACACTCTGTTCTGTTATTCTCTATGACACACTCTGTGTTCTGTTATTCTCTATAACACACCCTGGGTTCTGTTATTCACTATAACACACTCTGGGTTCTGTTATTCTCTATAACACACTGTGGGTTCTGTTATTCTCGATAACACACTCTGTGTTCTGTTATTCTCTATAACACACTCTGGGTTCTGCTTTTCTCTATAACACACTCTGGGTTCTGTTATTCTCTAGAACACACTCTGGGTTCTGTTACTCTCGATAACACACTCTGGTTTCTGTTATTCCCTATAACACACTCTGGGTTCTGTTATTCTCTATAACACACCCTGGGTTCTGTTATTCTCGAAACACACTATGTGTTCTGTTATTCTCTATAACACACCCTGGGTTCTGTTATTCTCGAAACAAACTCTGGGTTCTGTTATTCTCTATAACACACCCTGGGTTCTGTTATTCTCGAAACACACTCTGTGTTCTGTTATTCTCTATAACACACCCTGGGTTCTGTTATTCTCGAAACACACTCTGTGTTCTGTTATTCCCTATAACACACTCTGGGTTCTGTTATTCTCTATAACACACCCTGGGTTCTGTTATTCTCGAAACACACCCTGTGTTCTGTTATTCACTATAACACACTCTGGGTTCAGTTATTCTCGAAACACACTCTGGGTTCTGTTATTCTCGATAACACACTATGTGTTCTGCTGCTCTCTATAACACACTCTGTGTTCTGTTATTCTCTATAACACACCTTGGGTTCTGTTATTCACTATAACGCACTCTGGGTTCTGTTATTCTCGATAACAAATTCTGTGTTCTGTTATTCTCGATAACACAGTCTGTGTTCTGTTATTCTCTATAACACACTTTGGGTTCTGTTAATCTGTATAACACACTCTGTGTTCTGTTGTTCTCTATAACACACTCTGTGTTCTGTTGTTCTCTATAACACAGCCTGGGTTCTGTTATTCACTATAACACACTCTGGGTTCGGTTATTCTCTGCAACACACTCTGGTTTCTGTTATTCCCTATAACACACTCTGGGTTCTGTTATTCTCTATGACACACTCTGGGTTCTGTTATTCTCTATAACACACTCTGGGTTCTGTTATTCTCTATAACACATTCTGGGTTCAGTTATTCTCGAAACACACTCTGGGTTCTGTTATTCTCGATAACACACTATGTGTTCTGTTGCTCTCTATAACACACTCTGTGTTCTGTTATTCTCTATAACACACTCTGGGTTCTGTTATTCTCGAAACACACTCTGGGTTCTGTTATTCTCTATAGCACACTCTGTGTTGTGTTATTCTCGATAACACACTATGTGTTCTGTTGCTCTCTATAACACACTCTGTGTTCTGTTATTCTCTATAACACACCCTGGGTTCTGTTATTCACTATAACGCACTCTGGGTTCTGTTATTCTCTATAACACACTCTGGGCTCTGTTATTCTCGATAACAAATTCTGTGTTCTGTTATTCTCGATAACACAGTCTGTGTTCTGTTATTCTCTATAACACACTTTGGGTTCTGTTAATCTGTATAACACACTCTGTGTTCTGTTGTTCTCTATAACACACTCTGTGTTCTGTTGTTCTCTATAACACAGCCTGGGTTCTGTTATTCACTATAACACACTCTGGGTTCGGTTATTCTCTGCAACACACTCTGGTTTCTGTTATTCCCTATAACACACTCTGGGTTCTGTTATTCTCTATGACACACTCTGGGTTCTGTTATTCTCTATAACACACTCTGGGTTCTGTTATTCTCTATAACACATTCTGGGTTGTGTTATTCTCTATAACACACTCTGTGTTCTGTTATTCTCTATAACACACTCTGGGTTCTGTTATTCTCTATAACACACTCTGGGTTCTGTTATTCTCTGTAACACAATCTGGGTTCTGTTATTCTGTATAACACACTCTGTGTTCTGTTATTCTCTATAACACACTCTGGGTTCTGTTATTCTCGATAACACACTCTGTGTGCTGTTATTCTCCATAACACACTGTGGGTTCTGTTATTCTCTACAACACACTCTGCGTTCTGTTATTCTCGACAACACACTCTGTGTTCTGTTATTCTCGATAACACACTCTGTGTTCTGTTATTCTCTATAACACACTCTGTGTTCAGTTATTCTCTATAACACACTCTGGGTTCTGTTATCCTCTATAACACACCCTGGGTTCTGTTATTCACTATAACACACTCTGGGTTCAGTTATTCTCCATAACACACTCTGGGGTCTGTTATACTCTATAACACACTCTGGGTTGTTTTAATCTCTATAACACACTCTGGGTTCTGTTATTCTCCATAACACACTCGAGGTTCTGTTATTCTCTATAACACTCTCTGGGTTGTGTTATTCTCCATAACACACTCTGGGTTCTGTTATTCTCGATAACACACTCTGGGTTCTGTTATTCTCGACAACACACTCTGGGTTCTGTTATTCTCTATAACACACTCTGGGTTCTGTTATTCTCGATAACACACTCTGTGTTCTGTTATTCTCTATAACACACCCTGGGTTCTGTTATTCACTATAACACACTCTGGGTTCAGTTATTCTCGAAACACACTCTGGGTTCTGTTATTCTCTATAGCACACTCTGTGTTGTGTTATTCTCGATAACACACTATGTGTTCTGTTGCTCTCTATAACACACTCTGTGTTCTGTTATTCTCTATAACACACCCTGGGTTCTGTTATTCACTATAACGCACTCTGGGTTCTGTTATTCTCTATAACACACTCTGGGCTCTGTTATTCTCGATAACAAATTCTGTGTTCTGTTATTCTCGATAACACAGTCTGTGTTCTGTTATTCTCTATAACACACTTTGGGTTCTGTTAATCTGTATAACACACTCTGTGTTCTGTTGTTCTCTATAACACAGCCTGGGTTCTGTTATTCACTATAACACACTCTGGGTTCGGTTATTCTCTGCAACACACTCTGGTTTCTGTTATTCCCTATAACACACTCTGGGTTCTGTTGTTCTCTATGACACACTCTGGGTTCTGTTATTCTCTATAACACACTCTGGGTTCTGTTATTCTCTATAACACATTCTGGGTTGTGTTATTCTCTATAACACACTCTGTGTTCTGTTATTCTCTATAACACACTCTGGGTTCTGTTATTCTCTATAACACACTGGGTTCTGTTATTCTCTGTAACACAATCTGGGTTCTGTTATTCTCGATAACACACTCTGTGTGCTGTTATTCTCTATAACACACTCTGTATTCTGTTATTCTCTATAACACACTCTGGGTTCTGTTATTCTCGATAACACACTCTGTGTGCTGTTATTCTCCATAACACACTGTGGGTTCTGTTATTCTCTACAACACACTCTGCGTTCTGTTATTCTCGACAACACACTCTGTGTTCTGTTATTCTCGATAACACACTCTGTGTTCTGTTATTCTCTATAACACACTCTGTGTTCAGTTATTCTCTATAACACACTCTGGGTTCTGTTATCCTCTATAACACACCCTGGGTTCTGTTATTCACTATAACACACTCTGGGTTCAGTTATTCTCCATAACACACTCTGGGGTCTGTTATACTCTAGAACACACTCTGGGTTGTTTTAATCTCTATAACACACTCTGGGTTCTGTTATCCTCTATAACACACCCTGGGTTCTGTTATTCTCTATAACACACTCTGGGTTCTGTTATTCTCGATAACACACTCTGGGTTCTGTTATTCTCCATAACACACTCGAGGTTCTGTTAATCTCTATAACACCCTCTGGGTTCTGTTATTCTCCATAACACACTCTGGGTTCTGTTATTCTCGATAACACACTCTGGGTTCTGTTATTCTCGACAACACACTCTGGGTTCTGTTACTCTCTATAACACACTCTGGGTTCTGTTATTCTCGATAACACACTCTGTGTTCTGTTATTCTCTATGACACACCCTGGGTTCTGTTATTCACTATAACACACTCTGTGTTCTGTTATTCTCGATAACACACTCTGTGTTCTGTTATTCTCTATAACACACTCTGGTTTCTGCTTTTCTCTATAACACACTCTGGGTTCTGTTATTCTCTGTAACACACTCTGGGTTCTGTTATTCTCGATAACACACTCTGGTTTCTGTTATTCCCTATAACACACTCTGGGTTCTGTTATTCTCGATAACACACTCTGTGTTCTGTTATTCTCTATAACACACCCTGGGTTCTGTTATTCTCTATAACACACTCTGTGTTCTGTTATTCTCTATAACACACTCTGGGTTCTGCTTTTCCCTATAACACACTCTGGGTTCTGTTATTCTCGATAACACACTCTGGGTTCTGCTTTTCTCTATAACACACTCTGGTTTCTGTTATTCCCTATAACACACTCTGGGTTCTGTTATTCTCGATAACACACTCTGTGTTCTGTTATTCTCTATAACACACTCTGGGTTCTGTTATTCTCTATAACACACTGTGGGTTCTGTTATTCTCGATAACACACTCTGTGTTCTGTTATTCTCTATAACACACTCTGGGTTCTGCTTTTCTCTATAACACACTCTGGGTTCAGTTATTCTCGAAACACACTCTGGGTTCTGTTATTCTCTATAGCACACTCTGGGTTGTGTTATTCTCGATAACACACTCTGGGTTCTGTTATTCACTATAACGCACTCAGGGTTCTGTTATTCTCTATAACACACTCTGGGTTCTGTTATTCTCTATAACACACTCTGGGCTCTGTTATTCTCGATAACAAATTCTGTGTTCTGTTATTCTCGATAACACACTCTGTGTTCTGTTATTCTCTATAACACACTCTGGGTTCTGTTAATCTGTATAACACACTCTGTGTTCTGTTGTTCTCCATAACACACTCTGTGTTCTGTTGTTCTCTATAACACAGCCTGGGTTCTGTTATTCACTATAACACACTCTGGGTTCGGTTATTCTCTACAACACACTCTGGTTTCTGTTATTCCCTATAACACACTCTGGGTTCTGTTATTCTCTATGACACACTCTGGGTTCTGTTATTCTCTATAACACACTCTGGGTTCTGTTATTCTCTATAACACATTCTGGGTTGTGTTATTCTCTATAACACACTCTGTGTTCTGTTATTCTCTATAACACACTCTGGGTTCTGTTATTCTCTATAACACACTCTGGGTTCTGTTATTCTCTGCAACACAATCTGGGTTCTGTTATTCTGTATAACACACTCTGGGGTCTGTTATTCTCCATAACACACTGTGGGTTCTGTTATTCTCTACAACACACTCTGCGTTCTGTTATTCTCGACAACACACTCTGTGTTCTGTTATTCTCGATAACACACTCTGTGTTCTGTTATTCTCTATAACACACTCTGTGTTCAGTTATTCTCTATAACACACTCTGGGTTCTGTTATCCTCTATAACACACCCTGGGTTCTGTTATTCACTATAACACACTCTGTGTTCTGTTATTCTCGATAACACACTCTGAGTTCTGTTATTCTCGTTAACACACCCTGGGTTCTGTTATTCTCTATAACACACTCTGGGGTCTGTTATTCTCTATAACACACTCTGGGTTCTGTTATTCTCTGCAACACAATCTGGGTTCTGTTATTCTGTATAACACACTCTGTGTTCTGTTATTCTCTATAACACACTCTGGGTTCTGTTATTCTCTACAACACACTCTGCGTTCTGTTATTCTCGACAACACACTCTGTGTTCTGTTATTCTCGATAACACACTCTGGGTTCTGTTATCCTCTATAACACACCCTGGGTTCTGTTATTCACTATAACACACTCTGGGTTCAGTTATTCTCGAAACACACTCTGGGTTCTGTTATTCTCGATAACACACTCTGAGTTCTGTTATTCTCGTTAACACACTCTGTGTTCTGTTATTCTCTATAACACACTCTGGGGTCTGTTATTCTCTATAACACACTCTGGGTTCTGTTATTCTCTGCAACACAATCTGGGTTCTGTTATTCTGTATAACACACTCTGTGTTCTGTTATTCTCTATAACACACTCTGGGTTCTGTTATTCTCTACAACACACTCTGCGTTCTGTTATTCTCGACAACACACTCTGTGTTCTGTTATTCTCGATAACACACTCTGTGTTCTGTTATTCTCTATAACACACTCTGTGTTCAGTTATTCTCTATAACACACTCTGGGTTCTGTTATCCTCTATAACACACCCTGGGTTCTGTTATTCACTATAACACACTCTGGGTTCAGTTATTCTCGAAACACACTCTGGGTTCTGTTATTCTCGATAACACACTCTGAGTTCTGTTATTCTCGTTAACACACTCTGTGTTCTGTTATTCTCTATAACACACTCTGTGTTCTGTTATTCTCTATAACACACTCTGGGGTCTGTTATTCTCTATAACACACTCTGGGTTCTGTTATTCTCCATAACACACTCGAGGTTCTGTTATTCTCTATAACACTCTCTGGGTTGTGTTATTCTCTATAACACCCTCTGGGTTCTGTTATTCTCCATAACACACTCTGGGTTCTGTTATTCTCAATAACACACTCTGGGTTCTGTTATTCTCGACAACACACTCTGGGTTCTGTTATTCTCTATAACACACTCTGGGTTCTGTTATTCTCGATAACACACTCTGTTCTGTTATTCTCTATAACACACCCTGGGTTCTGTTATTCACTATAACACACTCTGGGTTCTGTTATTCTCTATAACACACTCTGGGTTCTGCTTTTCTCTATAACACACTCTGGGTTCTGTTATTCTCTATAACACACTCTGGGTTCTGTTACTCTCGATAACACACTCTGGTTTCTGTTATTCCCTATAACACACTCTGGGTTCTGTTATTCTCGATAACACACTCTGTGTTCTGTTATTCTCTATAACACACCCTGGGTTCTGTTATTCACTATAACACACTCTGGGTTCAGTTATTCTCGAAACACACTCTGGGTTCTGTTATTCTCTATAGCACACTCTGTGTTGTGTTATTCTCGATAACACACTATGTGCTCTGTTCCTCTCTATAACACACTCTGTGTTCTGTTATTCTCTATAACACACCCTGGGTTCTGTTATTCACTATAACGCACTCTGGGTTCTGTTATTCTCTATAACACACTCTGGGCTCTGTTATTCTCGATAACAAATTCTGTGTTCTGTTATTCTCTATAACACACTTTGGGTTCTGTTAATCTGTATAACACACTCTGTGTTCTGTTGTTCTCTATAACACACTCTGTGTTCTGTTGTTCTCTATAACACAGCCTGGGTTCTGTTATTCACTATAACACACTCTGTGTTCTGTTATTCTCGATAACACACTCTGTGTTCTGTTATTCTCTATAACACACTCTGTGTTCAGTTATTCTCTATAACACACTCTGCGTTCTGTTATCCTCTATAACACACCCTGGGTTCTGTTATTCACTATAACACACTCTGGGTTCAGTTATTCTCCATAACACACTCTGGGGTCTGTTATACTCTATAACACACTCTGGGTTGTTTTAATCTCTATAACACACTCTGGGTTCTGTTATTCTCCATAACACACTCGAGGTTCTGTTATTCTCTATAACACTCTCTGGGCTGTGTTAATCTCTATAACACCCTCTGGGTTCTGTTATTCTCTATAACACACTCTGGGTTCTGTTATTCTCGATAACACACTCTGGGTTCTGTTATTCTCGACAACACACTCTGGGTTCTGTTATTCTCTATAACACACTCTGGGTTCTGTTATTCTCGATAACACACTCTGTGTTCTGTTATTCTCTATGACACACTCTGGGTTCTGTTATTCTCTATAACACACCCTGGGTTCTGTTATTCACTATAACACACTCTGTGTTCTGTTATTCTCGATAACACACTCTGTGTTCTGTTATTCTCTATAACACACTCTGGGTTCTGCTTTTCTCTATAACACACTCTGGGTTCTGTTATTCTCTGTAACACACTCTGGGTTCTGTTATTCTCGATAACACACTCTGGTTTCTGTTATTCCCTATAACACACTCTGGGTTCTGTTATTCTCGATAACACACTCTGTGTTCTGTTATTCTCTATAACACACCCTGGGTTCTGTTATTCTCTATAACACACTCTGTGTTCTGTTATTCTCTATAACACACTCTGGGTTCTGCTTTTCTCTATAACACACTCTGGTTTCTGTTATTCCCTATAACACACTCTGGGTTCTGTTATTCTCGATAACACACTCTGTGTTCTGTTATTCTCTATAACACACTCTGTGTTCTGTTATTCTCTATAACACACTCTGGGTTCTGCTTTTCTCTATAACACACTCTGGTTTCTGTTATTCCCTATAACACACTCTGGGTTCTGTTATTCTCGATAACACACTCTGTGTTCTGTTATTCTCGATAACACACTCTGTGTTCTGTTATTCTCTATAACACACTCTGCGTTCTGTTATTCTCTATAACACACTGTGGGTTCTGTTATTCTCGATAACACACTCTGTGTTCTGTTATTCTCTATAACACACTCTGGGTTCTGCTTTTCTCTATAACACACTCTGGGTTCAGTTATTCTCGAAACACACTCTGGGTTCTGTTATTCTCTATAGCACACTCTGGGTTGTGTTATTCTCGATAACACACTCTGGGTTCTGTTATTCACTATAACGCACTCTGGGTTCTGTTATTCTCTATAACACACTCTGGGTTCTGTTATTCACTATAACACACTCTGTGTTCTGTTATTCTCTATAACACACTCTGTGTTCAGTTATTCTCTATAACACACTCTGGGTTCTGTTATCCTCTATAACACACCCTGGGTTCTGTTATTCACTATAACACACTCTGGGTTCAGTTATTCTCCATAACACACTCTGGGGTCTGTTATACTCTATAACACACTCTGGGTTGTTTTAATCTCTATAACACACTCTGGGTTCTGTTATTCTCCATAACACACTCGAGGTTCTGTTATTCTCTATAACACTCTCTGGGCTGTGTTAATCTCTATAACACCCTCTGGGTTCTGTTATTCTCCATAACACACTCTGGGTTCTGTTATTCTCGATAACACACTCTGGGTTCTGTTATTCTCGACAACACACTCTGGGTTCTGTTATTCTCTATAACACACTCTGGGTTCTGTTATTCTCTATAACACACTCTGTGTTCAGTTATTCTCTATAACACACTCTGGGTTCTGTTATCCTCTATAACACACCCTGGGTTCTGTTATTCACTATAACACACTCTGGGTTCAGTTATTCTCCATAACACACTCTGGGGTCTGTTATACTCTATAACACACTCTGGGTTGTTTTAATCTCTATAACACACTCTGGGTTCTGTTATTCTCCATAACACACTCGAGGTTCTGTTATTCTCTATAACACTCTCTGGGTTCTGTTATTCTCCATAACACACTCTGGGTTCTGTTATTCTCTATAACACACTCTGGGTTCTGTTATTCTCCATAACACACTCTGGGTTCTGTTATTCTCGATAACACACTCTGGGTTCTGTTATTCTCGACAACACACTCTGGGTTCTGTTATTCTCTATAACACACTCTGAGTTCTGTTATTCTCGATAACACACTCTGTGTTCTGTTATTCTCTATGACACACTCTGGGTTCTGTTATTCTCTATAACACACCCTGGGTTCTGTTATTCACTATAACGCACTCTGGGTTCTGTTATTCTCTATAACACACTCTGGGCTCTGTTATTCTCGATAACAAATTCTGTGTTCTGTTATTCTCTATAACACACTTTGGGTTCTGTTAATCTGTATAACACACTCTGTGTTCTGTTGTTCTCTATAACACACTCTGTGTTCTGTTGTTCTCTATAACACAGCCTGGGTTCTGTTATTCACTATAACACACTCTGTGTTCTGTTATTCTCGATAACACACTCTGTGTTCTGTTATTCTCTATAACACACTCTGTGTTCAGTTATTCTCTATAACACACTCTGCGTTCTGTTATCCTCTATAACACACCCTGGGTTCTGTTATTCACTATAACACACTCTGGGTTCAGTTATTCTCCATAACACACTCTGGGGTCTGTTATACTCTATAACACACTCTGGGTTGTTTTAATCTCTATAACACACTCTGGGTTCTGTTATTCTCCATAACACACTCGAGGTTCTGTTATTCTCTATAACACTCTCTGGGCTGTGTTAATCTCTATAACACCCTCTGGGTTCTGTTATTCTCTATAACACACTCTGGGTTCTGTTATTCTCGATAACACACTCTGGGTTCTGTTATTCTCGACAACACACTCTGGGTTCTGTTATTCTCTATAACACACTCTGGGTTCTGTTATTCTCGATAACACACTCTGTGTTCTGTTATTCTCTATGACACACTCTGGGTTCTGTTATTCTCTATAACACACCCTGGGTTCTGTTATTCACTATAACACACTCTGTGTTCTGTTATTCTCGATAACACACTCTGTGTTCTGTTATTCTCTATAACACACTCTGGGTTCTGCTTTTCTCTATAACACACTCTGGGTTCTGTTATTCTCTGTAACACACTCTGGGTTCTGTTATTCTCGATAACACACTCTGGTTTCTGTTATTCCCTATAACACACTCTGGGTTCTGTTATTCTCGATAACACACTCTGTGTTCTGTTATTCTCTATAACACACCCTGGGTTCTGTTATTCTCTATAACACACTCTGTGTTCTGTTATTCTCTATAACACACTCTGGGTTCTGCTTTTCTCTATAACACACTCTGGTTTCTGTTATTCCCTATAACACACTCTGGGTTCTGTTATTCTCGATAACACACTCTGTGTTCTGTTATTCTCTATAACACACTCTGTGTTCTGTTATTCTCTATAACACACTCTGGGTTCTGCTTTTCTCTATAACACACTCTGGTTTCTGTTATTCCCTATAACACACTCTGGGTTCTGTTATTCTCGATAACACACTCTGTGTTCTGTTATTCTCGATAACACACTCTGTGTTCTGTTATTCTCTATAACACACTCTGCGTTCTGTTATTCTCTATAACACACTGTGGGTTCTGTTATTCTCGATAACACACTCTGTGTTCTGTTATTCTCTATAACACACTCTGGGTTCTGCTTTTCTCTATAACACACTCTGGGTTCAGTTATTCTCGAAACACACTCTGGGTTCTGTTATTCTCTATAGCACACTCTGGGTTGTGTTATTCTCGATAACACACTCTGGGTTCTGTTATTCACTATAACGCACTCTGGGTTCTGTTATTCTCTATAACACACTCTGGGTTCTGTTATTCACTATAACACACTCTGTGTTCTGTTATTCTCTATAACACACTCTGTGTTCAGTTATTCTCTATAACACACTCTGGGTTCTGTTATCCTCTATAACACACCCTGGGTTCTGTTATTCACTATAACACACTCTGGGTTCAGTTATTCTCCATAACACACTCTGGGGTCTGTTATACTCTATAACACACTCTGGGTTGTTTTAATCTCTATAACACACTCTGGGTTCTGTTATTCTCCATAACACACTCGAGGTTCTGTTATTCTCTATAACACTCTCTGGGCTGTGTTAATCTCTATAACACCCTCTGGGTTCTGTTATTCTCCATAACACACTCTGGGTTCTGTTATTCTCGATAACACACTCTGGGTTCTGTTATTCTCGACAACACACTCTGGGTTCTGTTATTCTCTATAACACACTCTGGGTTCTGTTATTCTCTATAACACACTCTGTGTTCAGTTATTCTCTATAACACACTCTGGGTTCTGTTATCCTCTATAACACACCCTGGGTTCTGTTATTCACTATAACACACTCTGGGTTCAGTTATTCTCCATAACACACTCTGGGGTCTGTTATACTCTATAACACACTCTGGGTTGTTTTAATCTCTATAACACACTCTGGGTTCTGTTATTCTCCATAACACACTCGAGGTTCTGTTATTCTCTATAACACTCTCTGGGTTCTGTTATTCTCCATAACACACTCTGGGTTCTGTTATTCTCTATAACACACTCTGGGTTCTGTTATTCTCCATAACACACTCTGGGTTCTGTTATTCTCGATAACACACTCTGGGTTCTGTTATTCTCGACAACACACTCTGGGTTCTGTTATTCTCTATAACACACTCTGAGTTCTGTTATTCTCGATAACACACTCTGTGTTCTGTTATTCTCTATGACACACTCTGGGTTCTGTTATTCTCTATAACACACCCTGGGTTCTGTTATTCACTATAACACACTCTGTGTTCTGTTATTCTCGATAACACACTCTGTGTTCTGTTATTCTCTATAACACACTCTGGGTTCTGCTTTTCTCTATAACACACTCTGGGTTCTGTTATTCTCTGTAACACACTCTGGGTTCTGTTATTCTCGATAACACACTCTGGATTCTGAAATTCCCTATAACACACTCTGGGTTCTGTTATTCTCGATAACACACTCTGTGTTCTGTTATTCTCTATAACACACCCTGGGTTCTGTTATTCTCTATATCACACTCTGTGTTCTGTTATTCTCTATAACACACTCTGGGTTCTGCTTTTCTCTATAACACACTCTGGGTTCTGTTATTCTCGATAACACACTCTGGGTTCTGCTTTTCTCTATAACACACTCTGGTTTCTGTTATTCCCTATAACACACTCTGGGTTCTGTTATTCTCGATAACACACTCTGTGTTCTGTTATTCTCTATAACACACTCTGTGTTCTGTTATTCTCTATAACACACTCTGGGTTCTGCTTTTCTCTATAACACACTCTGGTTTCTGTTATTCCCTATAACACACTCTGGGTTCTGTTATTCTCGATAACACACTCTGTGTTCTGTTATTCTCTATAACACACTCTGTGTTCAGTTATTCTCTATAACACACTCTGCGTTCTGTTATCCTCTATAACACACCCTGGGTTCTGTTATTCACTATAACACACTCTGGGTTCAGTTATTCTCCATAACACACTCTGGGGTCTGTTATACTCTATAACTCACTCTGGGTTGTTTTAATCTCTATAACACACTCTGGGTTCTGTTATTCTCCATAACACACTCGAGGTTCTGTTATTCTCTATAACACTCTCTGGGCTGTGTTAATCTCTATAACACCCTCTGGGTTCTGTTATTCTCTATAACACACTCTGGGTTCTGTTATTCTCGATAACACACTCTGGGTTCTGTTATTCTCGACAACACACTCTGGGTTCTGTTATTCTCTATAACACACTCTGGGTTCTGTTATTCTCGATAACACACTCTGTGTTCTGTTATTCTCTATGACACACTCTGGGTTCTGTTATTCTCTATAACACACCCTGGGTTCTGTTATTCACTATAACACACTCTGTGTTCTGTTATTCTCGATAACACACTCTGTGTTCTGTTATTCTCTATAACACACTCTGGGTTCTGCTTTTCTCTATAACACACTCTGGGTTCTGTTATTCTCTGTAACACACTCTGGGTTCTGTTATTCTCGATAACACACTCTGGTTTCTGTTATTCCCTATAACACACTCTGGGTTCTGTTATTCGCGATAACACACTCTGTGTTCTGTTATTCTCTATAACACACCCTGGGTTCTGTTATTCTCTATAACACACTCTGTGTTCTGTTATTCTCTATAACACACTCTGGGTTCTGCTTTTCTCTATAACACACTCTGGTTTCTGTTATTCCCTATAACACACTCTGGGTTCTGTTATTCTCGATAACACACTCTGTGTTCTGTTATTCTCTATAACACACTCTGTGTTCTGTTATTCTCTATAACACACTCTGGGTTCTGCTTTTCTCTATAACACACTCTGGTTTCTGTTATTCCCTATAACACACTCTGGGTTCTGTTATTCTCGATAACACACTCTGTGTTCTGTTATTCTCGATAACACACTCTGTGTTCTGTTATTCTCTATAACACACTCTGCGTTCTGTTATTCTCTATAACACACTGTGGGTTCTGTTATTCTCGATAACACACTCTGTGTTCTGTTATTCTCTATAACACACTCTGGGTTCTGCTTTTCTCTATAACACACTCTGGGTTCAGTTATTCTCGAAACACACTCTGGGTTCTGTTATTCTCTATAGCACACTCTGGGTTGTGTTATTCTCGATAACACACTCTGGGTTCTGTTATTCACTATAACGCACTCTGGGTTCTGTTATTCTCTATAACACACTCTGGGTTCTGTTATTCACTATAACACACTCTGTGTTCTGTTATTCTCTATAACACACTCTGTGTTCAGTTATTCTCTATAACACACTCTGGGTTCTGTTATCCTCTATAACACACCCTGGGTTCTGTTATTCACTATAACACACTCTGGGTTCAGTTATTCTCCATAACACACTCTGGGGTCTGTTATACTCTATAACACACTCTGGGTTGTTTTAATCTCTATAACACACTCTGGGTTCTGTTATTCTCCATAACACACTCGAGGTTCTGTTATTCTCTATAACACTCTCTGGGCTGTGTTAATCTCTATAACACCCTCTGGGTTCTGTTATTCTCCATAACACACTCTGGGTTCTGTTATTCTCGATAACACACTCTGGGTTCTGTTATTCTCGACAACACACTCTGGGTTCTGTTATTCTCTATAACACACTCTGGGTTCTGTTATCCTCTATAACACACCCTGGGTTCTGTTATTCACTATAACACACTCTGGGTTCAGTTATTCTCCATAACACACTCTGGGGTCTGTTATACTCTATAACACACTCTGGGTTGTTTTAATCTCTATAACACACTCTGGGTTCTGTTATTCTCCATAACACACTCGAGGTTCTGTTATTCTCTATAACACTCTCTGGGTTCTGTTATTCTCCATAACACACTCTGGGTTCTGTTATTCTCTATAACACACTCTGGGTTCTGTTATTCTCCATAACACACTCTGGGTTCTGTTATTCTCGATAACACACTCTGGGTTCTGTTATTCTCGACAACACACTCTGGGTTCTGTTATTCTCTATAACACACTCTGAGTTCTGTTATTCTCGATAACACACTCTGTGTTCTGTTATTCTCTATGACACACTCTGGGTTCTGTTATTCTCTATAACACACCCTGGGTTCTGTTATTCACTATAACACACTCTGTGTTCTGTTATTCTCGATAACACACTCTGTGTTCTGTTATTCTCTATAACACACTCTGGGTTCTGCTTTTCTCTATAACACACTCTGGGTTCTGTTATTCTCTGTAACACACTCTGGGTTCTGTTATTCTCGATAACACACTCTGGTTTCTGAAATTCCCTATAACACACTCTGGGTTCTGTTATTCTCGATAACACACTCTGTGTTCTGTTATTCTCTATAACACACCCTGGGTTCTGTTATTCTCTATATCACACTCTGTGTTCTGTTATTCTCTATAACACACTCTGGGTTCTGCTTTTCTCTATAACACACTCTGGGTTCTGTTATTCTCGATAACACACTCTGGGTTCTGCTTTTCTCTATAACACACTCTGGTTTCTGTTATTCCCTATAACACACTCTGGGTTCTGTTATTCTCGATAACACACTCTGTGTTCTGTTATTCTCTATAACACACTCTGTGTTCTGTTATTCTCTATAACACACTCTGGGTTCTGCTTTTCTCTATAACACACTCTGGTTTCTGTTATTCCCTATAACACACTCTGGGTTCTGTTATTCTCGATAACACACTCTGTGTTCTGTTATTCTCGATAACACACTCTGTGTTCTGTTATTCTCTATAACACACTCTGGGTTCTGTTATTCTCTATAACACACTGTGGGTTCTGTTATTCTCGATAACACACTCTGTGTTCTGTTATTCTCTATAACACACTCTGGGTTCTGCTTTTCTCTATAACACACTCTGGGTTCAGTTATTCTCGAAACACACTCTGGGTTCTGTTATTCTCTATAGCACACTCTGGGTTGTGTTATTCTCGATAACACACTCTGGGTTCTGTTATTCACTATAACGCACTCTGGGTTCTGTTATTCTCTATAACACACTCTGGGTTCTGTTATTCACTATAACACACTCTGTGTTCTGTTATTCTCGATAACACACTCTGTGTTCTGTTATTCTCTATAACACACTCTGTGTTCAGTTATTCTCTATAACACACTCTGGGTTCAGTTATCCTCTATAACACACCCTGGGTTCTGTTATTCACTATAACACACTCTGGGTTCAGTTATTCTCCATAACACACTCTGGGGTCTGTTATACTCTATAACATACTCTGGGTTGTTTTAATCTCTATAACACACTCTGGGTTCTGTTATTCTCCATAACACACTCGAGGTTCTGTTATTCTCTATAACACTCTCTGGGCTGTGTTAATCTCTATAACACCCTCTGGGTTCTGTTATTCTCCATAACACACTCTGGGTTCTGTTATTCTCGATAACACACTCTGGGTTCTGTTATTCTCGACAACACACTCTGGGTTCTGTTATTCTCTATAACACACTCTGGGTTCTGTTATTCTCTATAACACACTCTGGGTTCTGTTATTCTCGATAACACACTCTGTGTTCTGTTATTCTCTATGACACACTCTGGGTTCTGTTATTCTCTATAACACACCCTGGGTTCTGTTATTCACTATAACACACTCTGTGTTCTGTTATTCTCGATAACACACTCTGTGTTCTGTTATTCTCTATAACACACTCTGGGTTCTGCTTTTCTCTATAACACACTCTGGGTTCTGTTATTCTCTGTAACACACTCTGGGTTCTGTTATTCTCGATAACACACTCTGGTTTCTGTTATTCCCTATAACACACTCTGGGTTCTGTTATTCTCGATAACACACTCTGTGTTCTGTTATACTCTATAACACACCCTGGGTTCTGTTATTCTCTATAACACACTCTGTGTTCTGTTATTCTCTATAACACACTCTGGGATCTGCTTTTCTCTATAACACACTCTGGGTTCTGTTATTCTCGATAACACACTCTGGGTTCTGCTTTTCTCTATAACACACTCTGGTTTCTGTTATTCCCTATAACACACTCTGGGTTCTGTTATTCTCGATAACACACTCTGTGTTCTGTTATTCTCTATAACACACTCTGGGTTCTGCTTTTCTCTATAACACACTCTGGTTTCTGTTATTCCCTATAACACACTCTGGGTTCTGTTATTCTCGATAACACACTCTGTGTTCTGTTATTCTCGATAACACACTCTGTGTTATGTTATTCTCTATAACACACTCTGGGTTCTGTTATTCTCTATAACACACTGTGGGTTCTGTTATTCTCGATAACACACTCTGTGTTCTGTTATTCTCTATAACACACTCTGGGTTCTGCTTTTCTCTATAACACACTCTGGGTTCAGTTATTCTCGAAACACACTCTGGGTTCTGTTATTCTCTATAGCACACTCTGGGTTGTGTTATTCTCGATAACACACTCTGGGTTCTGTTATTCACTATAACGCACTCTGGGTTCTGTTATTCTCTATAACACACTCTGGGTTCTGTTATTCTCTATAACACACTCTGGGCTCTGTTATTCTCGATAACAAATTCTGTGTTCTGTTATTCTCGATAACACAGTCTGTGTTCTGTTATTCTCTATAACACACTCTGGGTTCTGTTAATCTGTATAACACACTCTGTGTTCTGTTGTTCTCCATAACACACTCTGTGTTCTGTTGTTCTCCATAACACAGCCTGGGTTCTGTTATTCACTATAACACACTCTGGGTTCGGTTATTCTCTACAACACACTCTGGTTTCTGTTATTCCCTATAACACACTCTGGGTTCTGTTATTCTCTATGACACACTCTGGGTTCTGTTATTCTCTATAACACACTCTGGGTTCTGTTATTCTCTATAACACATTCTGGGTTGTGTTATTCTCTATAACACACTCTGTGTTCTGTTATTCTCTATAACACACTCTGGGTTCTGTTATTCTCTATAACACACTCTGGGTTCTGTTATTCTCTGCAACACAATCTGGGTTCTGTTATTCTGTATAACACACTCTGTGTTCTGTTATTCTCTATAACACACTCTGGGTTCTGTTATTCTCGATAACACACTCTGTGTGCTGTTATTCTCCATAACACACTGTGGGTTCTGTTATTCTCTACAACACACTCTGCGTTCTGTTATTCTCTATAACACACTTTGGGTTCTGTTATCCTCTATAACACACCCTGGGTTCTGTTATTCACTATAACACACTCTGGGTTCAGTTATTCTCGAAACACACTCTGGGTTCTGTTATTCTCGATAACACACTCTGAGTTCTGTTATTCTCGTTAACACACTCTGTGTTCTGTTATTCTCTATAACACACTCTGGGGTCTGTTATTCTCTATAACACACTCTGGGTTCTGTTATTCTCTGCAACACAATCTGGGTTCTGTTATTCTGTATAACACACTCTGTGTTCTGTTATTCTCTATAACACACTCTGGGTTCTGTTATTCTCGATAACACACTCTGTGTGCTGTTATTCTCCATAACACACTGTGGGTTCTGTTATTCTCTACAACACACTCTGCGTTCTGTTATTCTCGACAACACACTCTGTGTTCTGTTATTCTCTATAACACACTCTGTGTTCAGTTATTCTCTATAACACACTCTGGGTTCTGTTATCCTCTATAACACACCCTGGGTTCTGTTATTCACTATAACAGACTCTGGGTTCAGTTATTCTCGAAACACACTCTGGGTTCTGTTATTCTCGATAACACACTCTGAGTTCTGTTATTCTCGTTAACACACTCTGTGTTCTGTTATTCTCTATAACACACTCTGTGTTCTGTTATTCTCTATAACACACTCTGGGGTCTGTTATTCTCTATAACACACTCTGGGTTCTGTTATTCTCCATAACACACTCGAGATTCTGTTATTCTCTATAACACTCTCTGGGTTGTGTTATTCTCTATAACACCCTCTGGGTTCTGTTATTCTCCATAACACACTCTGGGTTCTGTTATTCTCAATAACACACTCTGGGTTCTGTTATTCTCGACAACACACTCTGGGTTCTGTTATTCTCTATAACACACTCTGGGTTCTGTTATTCTCGATAACACACTCTGTTCTGTTATTCTCTATAACACACCCTGGGTTCTGTTATTCACTATAACACACTCTGGGTTCTGTTATTCTCTATAACACACTCTGGGTTCTGCTTTTCTCTATAACACACTCTGGGTTCTGTTATTCTCTATAACACACTCTGGGTTCTGTTACTCTCGATAACACACTCTGGTTTCTGTTATTCCCTATAACACACTCTGGGTTCTGTTATTCTCGATAACACACTCTGTGTTCTGTTATTCTCTATAACACACCCTGGGTTCTGTTATTCACTATAACACACTCTGGGTTCAGTTATTCTCGATAACACACTCTGTGTTCTGTTATTCTCTATAACACACCCTGGGTTCTGTTATTCACTATAACGCACTCTGGGTTCTGTTATTCTCTATAACACACTCTGGGCTCTGTTATTCTCGATAACAAATTCTGTGTTCTGTTATTCTCTATAACACACTTTGGGTTCTGTTAATCTGTATAACACACTCTGTGTTCTGTTGTTCTCTATAACACACTCTGTGTTCTGTTGTTCTCTATAACACAGCCTGGGTTCTGTTATTCACTATAACACACTCTGTGTTCTGTTATTCTCGATAACACACTCTGTGTTCTGTTATTCTCTATAACACACTCTGTGTTCAGTTATTCTCTATAACACACTCTGGGTTCTGTTATTCACTATAACACACTCTGGATTCAGTTATTCTCCATAACACACTCTGGGGTCTGTTATACTCTATAACACACTCTGGGTTGTTTTAATCTCTATAACACACTCTGGGTTCTGTTATTCTCCATAACACACTCGAGGTTCTGTTATTCTCTATAACACGCTCTGGGCTGTGTTAATCTCTATAACACCCTCTGGGTTCTGTTATTCTCCATAACACACTCTGGGTTCTGTTATTCTCGATAACACACTCTGGGTTCTGTTATTCTCGACAACACACTCTGGGTTCTGTTATTCTCTATAACACACTCTGGGTTCTGTTACTCTCGATAACACACTCTGTGTTCTGTTATTCTCTATGACACACTCTGGGTTCTGTTATTCTCTATAACACACCCTGGGTTCAGTTATTCACTATAACACACTCTGTGTTCTGTTATTCTCGATAACACACTCTGTATTCTGTTATTCTCTATAACACACTCTGGGTTCTGCTTTTCTCTATAACA
The DNA here is from genome assembly GCF_036365525.1 of Heterodontus francisci. NCBI lineage: Eukaryota > Metazoa > Chordata > Chondrichthyes > Heterodontiformes > Heterodontidae > Heterodontus > Heterodontus francisci. The sequence goes on from NW_027141328.1 coordinate 455,558, forward strand.
CACTCTGGGTTCTGTTATTCTCTGTAACACACTCTGGGTTCTGTTATTCTCGATAACACACTCTGGTTTCTGTTATTCCCTATAACACACTCTGGGTTCTGTTATTCTCGATAACACACTCTGTGTTCTGTTATTCTCTATAACACACCCTGGGTTCTGTTATTCTCTATAACACACTCTGTGTTCTGTTATTCTCTATAACACACTCTGGGTTCTGCTTTTCTCTATAACACACTCTGGGTTCTGTTATTCTCGATAACACACTCTGGGTTCTGCTTTTCTCTATAACACACTCTGGTTTCTGTTATTCCCTATAACACACTCTGGGTTCTGTTATTCTCGATAACACACTCTGTGTTCTGTTATTCTCTATAACACACTCTGTGTTCTGTTATTCTCTATAACACACTCTGGGTTCTGCTTTTCTCTATAACACACTCTGGTTTCTGTTATTCCCTATAACACACTCTGGGTTCTGTTATTCTCGATAACACACTCTGTGTTCTGTTATTCTCGATAACACACTCTGTGTTCTGTTATTCTCTATAACACACTCTGGGTTCTGTTATTCTCTATAACACACTGTGTGTTCTGTTATTCTCGATAACACACTCTGTGTTCTGTTATTCTCTATAACACACTCTGGGTTCTGCTTTTCTCTATAACACACTCTGGGTTCAGTTATTCTCGAAACACACTCTGGGTTCTGTTATTCTCTATAGCACACTCTGGGTTGTGTTATTCTCGATAACACACTCTGGGTTCTGTTATTCACTATAACGCACTCTGGGTTCTGTTATTCTCTATAACACACTCTGGGTTCTGTTATTCACTATAACACACTCTGTGTTCTGTTATTCTCGATAACACACTCTGTGTTCTGTTATTCTCTATAACACACTCTGTGTTCAGTTATTCTCTATAACACACTCTGGGTTCTGTTATCCTCTATAACACACCCTGGGTTCTGTTATTCACTATAACACACTCTGGGTTCAGTTATTCTCCATAACACACTCTGGGGTCTGTTATTCTCCATAACACACTCGAGGTTCTGTTATTCTCTATAACACTCTCTGGGCTGTGTTAATCTCTATAACACCCTCTGGGTTCTGTTATTCTCCATAACACACTCTGGGTTCTGTTATTCTCGATAACACACTCTGGGTTCTGTTATTCTCGACAACACACTCTGGGTTCTGTTATTCTCTATAACACACTCTGGGTTCTGTTATTCTCTATAACACACTCTGGGTTCTGTTATTCTCGATAACACACTCTGTGTTCTGTTATTCTCTATGACACACTCTGGGTTCTGTTATTCTCTATAACACACCCTGGGTTCTGTTATTCACTATAACACACTCTGTGTTCTGTTATTCTCGATAACACACTCTGTGTTCTGTTATTCTCTATAACACACTCTGGGTTCTGCTTTTCTCTATAACACACTCTGGGTTCTGTTATTCTCTGTAACACACTCTGGGTTCTGTTATTCTCGATAACACACTCTGGTTTCTGTTATTCCCTATAACACACTCTGGGTTCTGTTATTCTCGATAACACACTCTGTGTTCTGTTATTCTCTATAACACACCCTGGGTTCTGTTATTCTCTATAACACACTCTGTGTTCTGTTATTCTCTATAACACACTCTGGGTTCTGCTTTTCTCTATAACACACTCTGGGTTCTGTTATTCTCGATAACACACTCTGGGTTCTGCTTTTCTCTATAACACACTCTGGTTTCTGTTATTCCCTATAACACACTCTGGGTTCTGTTATTCTCGATAACACACTCTGTGTTCTGTTATTCTCTATAACACACTCTGTGTTCTGTTATTCTCTATAACACACTCTGGTTTCTGTTATTCCCTATAACACACTCTGGGTTCTGTTATTCTCGATAACACACTCTGTGTTCTGTTATTCTCGATAACACACTCTGTGTTCTGTTATTCTCTATAACACACTGTGGGTTCTGTTATTCTCGATAACACACTCTGTGTTCTGTTATTCTCTATAACACACTCTGGGTTCTGCTTTTCTCTATAACACACTCTGGGTTCAGTTATTCTCGAAACACACTCTGGGTTCTGTTATTCTCTATAGCACACTCTGGGTTGTGTTATTCTCGATAACACACTCTGGGTTCTGTTATTCACTATAACGCACTCTGGGTTCTGTTATTCTCTATAACACACTCTGGGTTCTGTTATTCTCTATAACACACTCTGGGCTCTGTTATTCTCGATAACAAATTCTGTGTTCTGTTATTCTCGATAACACAGTCTGTGTTCTGTTATTCTCTATAACACACTCTGGGTTCTGTTAATCTGTATAACACACTCTGTGTTCTGTTGTTCTCCATAACACACTCTGTGTTCTGTTGTTCTCTATAACACAGCCTGGGTTCTGTTATTCACTATAACACACTCTGGGTTCGGTTATTCTCTACAACACACTCTGGTTTCTGTTATTCCCTATAACACACTCTGGGTTCTGTTATTCTCTATGACACACTCTGGGTTCTGTTATTCTCTATAACACACTCTGGGTTCTGTTATTCTCTATAACACATTCTGGGTTGTGTTATTCTCTATAACACACTCTGTGTTCTGTTATTCTCTATAACACACTCTGGGTTCTGTTATTCTCTATAACACACTCTGGGTTCTGTTATTCTCTGCAACACAATCTGGGTTCTGTTATTCTGTATAACACACTCTGTGTTCTGTTATTCTCTATAACACACTCTGGGTTCTGTTATTCTCGATAACACACTCTGTGTGCTGTTATTCTCCATAACACACTGTGGGTTCTGTTATTCTCTTCAACACACTCTGCGTTCTGTTATTCTCGACAACACACTCTGTGTTCTGTTATTCTCGATAACACACTCTGTGTTCTGTTATTCTCTATAACACACTCTGTGTTCAGTTATTCTCTATAACACACTCTGGGTTCTGTTATCCTCGATAACACACCCTGGGTTCTGTTATTCACTATAACACACTCTGGGTTCAGTTATTCTCGAAACACACTCTGGGTTCTGTTATTCTCGATAACACACTCTGAGTTCTGTTATTCTCGTTAACACACTCTGTGTTCTGTTATTCTCTATAACACACTCTGGGGTCTGTTATTCTCTATAACACACTCTGGGTTCTGTTATTCTCTGCAACACAATCTGGGTTCTGTTATTCTGTATAACACACTCTGTGTTCTGTTATTCTCTATAACACACTCTGGATTCTGTTATTCTCGATAACACACTCTGTGTGCTGTTATTCTCCATAACACACTGTGGGTTCTGTTATTCTCTACAACACACTCTGCGTTCTGTTATTCTCGACAACACACTCTGTGTTCTGTTATTCTCGATAACACACTCTGTGTTCTGTTATTCTCTATAACACACTCTGGGTTCTGTTATCCTCTATAACACACTCTGGGTTCAGTTATTCTCGAAACACACTCTGGGTTCTGTTATTCTCGATAACCCACTCTGAGTTCTGTTATTCTCGTTAACACACTCTGTGTTCTGTTATTCTCTATAACACACTCTGTGTTCTGTTATTCTCTATAACACACTCTGGGGTCTGTTATTCTCTATAACACACTCTGGGTTCTGTTATTCTCCATAACACACTCGAGGTTCTGTTATTCTCTATAACACTCTCTGGGTTGTGTTATTCTCTATAACACCCTCTGGGTTCTGTTATTCTCCATAACACACTCTGGGTTCTGTTATTCTCGATAACACACTCTGGGTTCTGTTATTCTCGACAACACACTCTGGGTTCTGTTATTCTCTATAACACACTCTGGGTTCTGTTATTCTCGATAACACACTCTGTTCTGTTATTCTCTATAACACACCCTGGGTTCTGTTATTCACTATAACACACTCTGGGTTCTGTTATTCTCTATAACACACTCTGGGTTCTGCTTTTCTCTATAACACACTCTGGGTTCTGTTATTCTCTATAACACACTCTGGGTTCTGTTACTCTCGATAACACACTCTGGTTTCTGTTATTCCCTATAACACACTCTGGGTTCTGTTATTCTCGATAACACACTCTGTGTTCTGTTATTCTCTATAACACACCCTGGGTTCTGTTATTCACTATAACGCACTCTGGGTTCAGTTATTCTTGAAACACACTCTGGGTTCTGTTATTCTCTATAGCACATTCTGTGTTGTGTTATTCTCGATAACACACTATGTGTTCTGTTCCTCTCTATAACACACTCTGTGTTCTGTTATTCTCTATAACACACCCAGGGTTCTGTTATTCACTATAACGCACTCTGGGTTCTGTTATTCTCTATAACACACTCTGGGCTCTGTTATTCTCGATAACAAATTCTGTGTTCTGTTATTCTCGATAACACAGTCTGTGTTCTGTTATTCTCTATAACACACTTTGGGTTCTGTTAATCTGTATAACACACTCTGTGTTCTGTTGTTCTCTATAACACACTCTGTGTTCTGTTGTTCTCTATAACACAGCCTGGGTTCTGTTATTCACTATAACACACTCTGGGTTCGGTTATTCTCTACAACACACACTGGTTTCTGTTATTCTCTTTGACACACTCTGGGTTCTGTTATTCTCTATAACACACTCTGGGTTCTATTATTCTCTATGACACACTGTGGGTTCTGTTATTCTCTATAACACATTCTGGGTTGTGTTATTCTCTATAACACACTCTGTGTTCTGTTATTCTCTATAACACACTCTGGGTTCTGTTATTCTCTGTAACACAATCTGGGTTCTGTTATTCTGTATAACACACTCTGTGTTCTGTTATTCTCGATAACACACTCTGTGTGCTGTTATTCTCCATAACACACTGTGGGTTCTGTTATTCTCTACAACACACTCTGCGTTCTGTTATTCTCGACAACACACTCTGTGTTCTGTTATTCTCGATAACACACTCTGGGTTCTGTTATTCTCTATAACACACTCTGGGTTCTGTTATTCTCTGCAACACAATCTGGGTTCTGTTATTCTGTATAACACACTCTGTGTTCTGTTATTCTCTATAACACACTCTGGGTTCTGTTATTCTCGATAACACACTCTGTGTGCTGTTATTCTCCATAACACACTGTGGGTTCTGTTATTCTCTTCAACACACTCTGCGTTCTGTTATTCTCGACAACACACTCTGTGTTCTGTTATTCTCGATAACACACTCTGTGTTCTGTTATTCTCTATAACACACTCTGTGTTCAGTTATTCTCTATAACACACTCTGGGTTCTGTTATCCTCGATAACACACCCTGGGTTCTGTTATTCACTATAACACACTCTGGGTTCAGTTATTCTCGAAACACACTCTGGGTTCTGTTATTCTCGATAACACACTCTGAGTTCTGTTATTCTCGTTAACACACTCTGTGTTCTGTTATTCTCTATAACACACTCTGGGGTCTGTTATTCTCTATAACACACTCTGGGTTCTGTTATTCTCTGCAACACAATCTGGGTTCTGTTATTCTGTATAACACACTCTGTGTTCTGTTATTCTCTATAACACACTCTGGATTCTGTTATTCTCGATAACACACTCTGTGTGCTGTTATTCTCCATAACACACTGTGGGTTCTGTTATTCTCTACAACACACTCTGCGTTCTGTTATTCTCGACAACACACTCTGTGTTCTGTTATTCTCGATAACACACTCTGTGTTCTGTTATTCTCTATAACACACTCTGGGTTCTGTTATCCTCTATAACACACTCTGGGTTCAGTTATTCTCGAAACACACTCTGGGTTCTGTTATTCTCGATAACACACTCTGAGTTCTGTTATTCTCGTTAACACACTCTGTGTTCTGTTATTCTCTATAACACACTCTGTGTTCTGTTATTCTCTATAACACACTCTGGGGTCTGTTATTCTCTATAACACACTCTGGGTTCTGTTATTCTCCATAACACACTCGAGGTTCTGTTATTCTCTATAACACTCTCTGGGTTGTGTTATTCTCTATAACACCCTCTGGGTTCTGTTATTCTCCATAACACACTCTGGGTTCTGTTATTCTCGATAACACACTCTGGGTTCTGTTATTCTCGACAACACACTCTGGGTTCTGTTATTCTCTATAACACACTCTGGGTTCTGTTATTCTCGATAACACACTCTGTTCTGTTATTCTCTATAACACACCCTGGGTTCTGTTATTCACTATAACACACTCTGGGTTCTGTTATTCTCTATAACACACTCTGGGTTCTGCTTTTCTCTATAACACACTCTGGGTTCTGTTATTCTCTATAACACACTCTGGGTTCTGTTACTCTCGATAACACACTCTGGTTTCTGTTATTCCCTATAACACACTCTGGGTTCTGTTATTCTCGATAACACACTCTGTGTTCTGTTATTCTCTATAACACACCCTGGGTTCTGTTATTCACTATAACGCACTCTGGGTTCAGTTATTCTTGAAACACACTCTGGGTTCTGTTATTCTCTATAGCACATTCTGTGTTGTGTTATTCTCGATAACACACTATGTGTTCTGTTCCTCTCTATAACACACTCTGTGTTCTGTTATTCTCTATAACACACCCAGGGTTCTGTTATTCACTATAACGCACTCTGGGTTCTGTTATTCTCTATAACACACTCTGGGCTCTGTTATTCTCGATAACAAATTCTGTGTTCTGTTATTCTCGATAACACAGTCTGTGTTCTGTTATTCTCTATAACACACTTTGGGTTCTGTTAATCTGTATAACACACTCTGTGTTCTGTTGTTCTCTATAACACACTCTGTGTTCTGTTGTTCTCTATAACACAGCCTGGGTTCTGTTATTCACTATAACACACTCTGGGTTCGGTTATTCTCTACAACACACACTGGTTTCTGTTATTCTCTTTGACACACTCTGGGTTCTGTTATTCTCTATAACACACTCTGGGTTCTATTATTCTCTATGACACACTGTGGGTTCTGTTATTCTCTATAACACATTCTGGGTTGTGTTATTCTCTATAACACACTCTGTGTTCTGTTATTCTCTATAACACACTCTGGGTTCTGTTATTCTCTGTAACACAATCTGGGTTCTGTTATTCTGTATAACACACTCTGTGTTCTGTTATTCTCGATAACACACTCTGTGTGCTGTTATTCTCCATAACACACTGTGGGTTCTGTTATTCTCTACAACACACTCTGCGTTCTGTTATTCTCGACAACACACTCTGTGTTCTGTTATTCTCGATAACACACTCTGTGTTCAGTTATTCTCTATAACACACCCTGGGTTCTGTTATTCACTATAACACACTCTGGGTTCAGTTATTCTCCATAACACACTCTGGGGTCTGTTATTCTCTATAACACTCTGTGGGTTGTGTTATTCTCTATAACACCCTCTGGGTTCTGTTATTCTCCATAACACACTCTGGGTTCTGTTATTCTCGATAACACACTCTGGGTTCTGTTATTCTCGACAACACACTCTGGGTTCTGTTATTCTCTATAACACACTCTGGGTTCTGTTATTCTCTATAACACACTCTGGGTTCTGATATTCTCGATAACACACTCTGTGTTCTGTTATTCTCTATGACACACTCTGTGTTCTGTTATTCTCTATAACACACTCTGTGTTCTGTTATTCTCTATAACACACTCTGGGTTCTGTTATTCTCTATAACACACTCTGGGTTCTGTTATTCTCTATAACACACTCTGGGTTCTGATATTCTCGATAACACACTCTGTGTTCTGTTATTCTCTATGACACACTCTGTGTTCTGTTATTCTCTATAACACACTCTGTGTTCTGTTATTCTCTATAACACACTCTGGGTTCTGTTATTCTCTATAACACACTCTGGGTTCTGTTATTCTCTATAACACACTCTGGGGTCTGTTATTTTCTATAACACACCCTGGGTTCTGTTATTCACTATAAAACACTCTGGGTTCTGTTATTCTCTATAACACACTCTGGGTTCTGTTATTCTCGATAACACACTCTGTGTTCTGTTATTCTCGATAACACACTCTGTGTTCTGTTATTCTCGATAACACACTCTGGGTTCTGTTATTCACTATAAAACACTCTGGGTTCTGTTATTTTCTATAACACACTCTGGGTTCTGTTATTCTCGATAACACACTCTGTGTTCTGTTATTCTCGTTAACACACTCTGTGTTCTGTTATTCTCTATAACACACTCTGGGGTCTGTTATTCTCTATAACACACTCTGGGTTCTGTTATTCTCTGCAACACAATCTGGGTTCTGTTAATCTGTATAACACACTCTGTGTTCTGTTATTCTCTATAACACACTCTGGGTTCTGTTATTCTCGATAACACACTCTGTGTGCTGTTATTCTCCATAACACACTGTGGGTTCTGTTATTCTCTACAACACACTCTGCGTTCTGTTATTCTCGACAACACACTCTGTGTTCTGTTATTCTCGATAACACACTCTGTGTTCTGTTATTCTCTATAACACACTCTGGGTTCTGTTATCCTCTATAACACACCCTGGGTTCTGTTATTCACTATAACACACTCTGGGTTCAGTTATTCTCGAAACACACTCTGAGTTCTGTTATTCTCGATAACACACTCTGAGTTCTGTTATTCTCGTTAACACACTCTGTGTTCTGTTATTCTCTATAACACACTCTGTGTTCTGTTATTCTCTATAACACACTCTGGGGTCTGTTATTCTCTATAACACACTCTGGGTTCTGTTATTCTCCATAACACACTCGAGGTTCTGTTATTCTCTATAACACTCTCTGGGTTGTGTTATTCTCTATAACACACTCTGGGTTCTGTTACTCTCGATAACACACTCTGGTTTCTGTTATTCCCTATAACACACTCTGGGTTCTGTTATTCTCGATAACACACTCTGTGTTCTGTTATTCTCTATAACACACCCTGGGTTCTGTTATTCACTATAACACACTCTGGGTTCAGTTATTCTCGAAACACACTCTGGGTTCTGTTATTCTCTATAGCACACTCTGTGTTGTGTTATTCTCGATAACACACGATGTGTTCTGTTCCTCTCTATAACACACTCTGTGTTCTGTTATTCTCTATAACACACCCTGGGTTCTGTTATTCACTATAACGCACTCTGGGTTCTGTTACTCTCTATAACACACTCTGGGCTCTGTTATTCTCGATAACAAATTCTGTGTTCTGTTATTCTCTATAACACACTTTGGGTTCTGTTAATCTGTATAACACACTCTGTGTTCTGTTGTTCTCTATAACACACTCTGTGTTCTGTTGTTCTCTATAACACAGCCTGGGTTCTGTTATTCACTATAACACACTCTGTGTTCTGTTATTCTCGATAACACACTCTGTGTTCTGTTATTCTCTATAACACACTCTGTGTTCAGTTATTCTCTATAACACACTCTGGGTTCTGTTATTCACTATAACACACTCTGGATTCAGTTATTCTCCATAACACACTCTGGGGTCTGTTATACTCTATAACACACTCTGGGTTGTTTTAATCTCTATAACACACTCTGGGTTCTGTTATTCTCCATAACACACTCGAGGTTCTGTTATTCTCTATAACACGCTCTGGGCTGTGTTAATCTCTATAACACCCTCTGGGTTCTGTTATTCTCCATAACACACTCTGGGTTCTGTTATTCTCGATAACACACTCTGGGTTCTGTTATTCTCGAAAACACACTCTGGGTTCTGTTATTCTCTATAACACACTCTGGGTTCTGTTACTCTCGATAACACACTCTGTGTTCTGTTATTCTCTATGACACACTCTGGGTTCTGTTATTCTCTATAACACACCCTGGGTTCTGTTATTCACTATAACACACTCTGTGTTCTGTTATTCTCTATAACACACTCTGGGTTCTGCTTTTCTCTATAACACACTCTGGGTTCTGTTATTCTCTGTAACACAATCTGGGTTCTGTTATTCTCGATAACACACTCTGGTTTCTGTTATTCCCTATAACACACTCTGGGTTCTGTTATTCTCGATAACACACTCTGTGTTCTGTTATTCTCTATAACACACCCTGGGTTCTGTTATTCTCTATAACACACTCTGTGTTCTGTTATTCTCTATAACACACTCTGGGTTCTGTTATTCCCTATAACACACTCTGGGTTCTGTTATTCTCTATAACACACTCTGGGTTCTGTTAATCTCTATAACACATTCTGGGTTGTGTTATTCTCTATAACACACTCTGTGTTCTGTTATTCTCTATAACACACCCTGGGTTCTGATATTCACTATAACGTACTCTGGGTTCCGTTATTCTCTATAACACGCTCTGGGTTCTGTTACTCTCGATAACACACTCTGGTTTCTGTTATTCCCTATAACACACTCTGGGTTCTGTTATTCTCGATAACACACTCTGTGTTCTGTTATTCTCTATAACACACCCTGGGTTCTGTTATTCACTATAACACACTCTGGGTTCAGTTATTCTCGAAACACACTCTGGGTTCTGTTATTCTCTATAGCACACTCTGTGTTGTGTTATTCTCGATAACACACGATGTGTTCTGTTCCTCTCTATAACACACTCTGTGTTCTGTTATTCTCTATAACACACCCTGGGTTCTGTTATTCACTATAACGCACTCTGGGTTCTGTTACTCTCTATAACACACTCTGGGCTCTGTTATTCTCGATAACAAATTCTGTGTTCTGTTATTCTCTATAACACACTTTGGGTTCTGTTAATCTGTATAACACACTCTGTGTTCTGTTGTTCTCTATAACACACTCTGTGTTCTGTTGTTCTCTATAACACAGCCTGGGTTCTGTTATTCACTATAACACACTCTGTGTTCTGTTATTCTCGATAACACACTCTGTGTTCTGTTATTCTCTATAACACACTCTGTGTTCAGTTATTCTCTATAACACACTCTGGGTTCTGTTATTCACTATAACACACTCTGGATTCAGTTATTCTCCATAACACACTCTGGGGTCTGTTATACTCTATAACACACTCTGGGTTGTTTTAATCTCTATAACACACTCTGGGTTCTGTTATTCTCCATAACACACTCGAGGTTCTGTTATTCTCTATAACACGCTCTGGGCTGTGTTAATCTCTATAACACCCTCTGGGTTCTGTTATTCTCCATAACACACTCTGGGTTCTGTTATTCTCGATAACACACTCTGGGTTCTGTTATTCTCGACAACACACTCTGGGTTCTGTTATTCTCTATAACACACTCTGGGTTCTGTTACTCTCGATAACACACTCTGTGTTCTGTTATTCTCTATGACACACTCTGGGTTCTGTTATTCTCTATAACACACCCTGGGTTCTGTTATTCACTATAACACACTCTGTGTTCTGTTATTCTCTATAACACACTCTGGGTTCTGCTTTTCTCTATAACACACTCTGGGTTCTGTTATTCTCTGTAACACAATCTGGGTTCTGTTATTCTCTATAACACACTCTGGGTTCTGTTAATCTCTATAACACATTCTGGGTTGTGTTATTCTCTATAACACACTCTGTGTTCTGTTATTCTCTATAACACACCCTGGGTTCTGATATTCACTATAACGTACTCTGGGTTCCGTTATTCTCTATAACACGCTCTGGGTTCTGTTACTCTCGATAACACACTCTGGTTTCTGTTATTCCCTATAACACACTCTGGGTTCTGTTATTCTCGATAACACACTCTGTGTTCTGTTATTCTCTATAACACACCCTGGGTTCTGTTATTCACTATAACACACTCTGGGTTCAGTTATTCTCGAAACACACTCTGGGTTCTGTTATTCTCTATAGCACACTCTGTGTTGTGTTATTCTCGATAACACACGATGTGTTCTGTTCCTCTCTATAACACACTCTGTGTTCTGTTATTCTCTATAACACACCCTGGGTTCTGTTATTCACTATAACGCACTCTGGGTTCTGTTACTCTCTATAACACACTCTGGGCTCTGTTATTCTCGATAACAAATTCTGTGTTCTGTTATTCTCTATAACACACTTTGGGTTCTGTTAATCTGTATAACACACTCTGTGTTCTGTTGTTCTCTATAACACACTCTGTGTTCTGTTGTTCTCTATAACACAGCCTGGGTTCTGTTATTCACTATAACACACTCTGTGTTCTGTTATTCTCGATAACACACTCTGTGTTCTGTTATTCTCTATAACACACTCTGTGTTCAGTTATTCTCTATAACACACTCTGGGTTCTGTTATTCACTATAACACACTCTGGATTCAGTTATTCTCCATAACACACTCTGGGGTCTGTTATACTCTATAACACACTCTGGGTTGTTTTAATCTCTATAACACACTCTGGGTTCTGTTATTCTCCATAACACACTCGAGGTTCTGTTATTCTCTATAACACGCTCTGGGCTGTGTTAATCTCTATAACACCCTCTGGGTTCTGTTATTCTCCATAACACACTCTGGGTTCTGTTATTCTCGATAACACACTCTGGGTTCTGTTATTCTCGACAACACACTCTGGGTTCTGTTATTCTCTATAACACACTCTGGGTTCTGTTACTCTCGATAACACACTCTGTGTTCTGTTATTCTCTATGACACACTCTGGGTTCTGTTATTCTCTATAACACACCCTGGGTTCTGTTATTCACTATAACACACTCTGTGTTCTGTTATTCTCTATAACACACTCTGGGTTCTGCTTTTCTCTATAACACACTCTGGGTTCTGTTATTCTCTGTAACACAATCTGGGTTCTGTTATTCTCGATAACACACTCTGGTTTCTGTTATTCCCTATAACACACTCTGGGTTCTGTTATTCTCGATAACACACTCTGTGTTCTGTTATTCTCTATAACACACCCTGGGTTCTGTTATTCTCTATAACACACTCTGTGTTCTGTTATTCTCTATAACACACTCTGGGTTCTGCTTTTCTCTATAACACACTCTGGGTTCTGTTATTCTCGATAACACACTCTGGGTTCTGCTTTTCTCTATAACACACTCTGGTTTCTGTTATTCCCTATAACACACTCTGGGTTCTGTTATTCTCGATAACACACTCTGTGTTCTGTTATTCTCTATAACACACTCTGTGTTCTGTTATTCTCTATAACACACTCTGGGTTCTGCTTTTCTCTATAACACATTCTGGTTTCTGTTATTCCCTATAACACACTCTGGGTTCTGTTATTCTCGATAACACACTCTGTGTTCTGTTATTCTCGATAACACACTCTGTGTTCTGTTATTCTCTATAACACACTCTGGGTTCTGTTATTCTCTATAACACACTGTGGGTTCTGTTATTCTCGATAACACATTCTGTGTTCTGTTATTCTCTATAACACACTCTGTGTTCTGTTATTCTCTATAACACACTTTGGGTTCTGTTATTCTCTATGACACACTCTGGGTTCTGTTATTCTCTATAACACATTCTGGGTTGTGTTATTCTCTATAACACACTCTGTGTTCTGTTATTCTCTATAACACACTCTGGGTTCTGTTATTCTCTGTAACACAATCTGGGTTCTGTTATTCTGTATAACACACTCTGTGTTCTGTTATTCTCGATAACACACTCTGTGTGCTGTTATTCTCCATAACACACTGTGGGTTCTGTTATTCTCTACAACACACTCTGCGTTCTGTTATTCTCGACAACACACTCTGTGTTCTGTTATTCTCGATAACACACTCTGTGTTCAGTTATTCTCTATAACACACTCTGGGTTCTGTTATTCACTATAACACACTCTGGGTTCAGTTATTCTCCATAACACACTCTGGGGTCTGTTATTCTCTATAACACTCTGTGGGTTGTGTTATTCTCTATAACACCCTCTGGGTTCTGTTATTCTCCATAACACACTCTGGGTTCTGTTATTCTCGATAACACACTCTGGGTTCTGTTATTCTCGACAACACACTCTGGGTTCTGTTATTCTCTATAACACACTCTGGGTTCTGTTATTCTCTATAACACACTCTGTGTTCTGTTATTTTCTATAACACACCCTGGGTTCTGTTATTCACTATAAAACACTCTGGGTTCTGATATTCTCGATAACACACTCTGTGTTCTGTTATTCTCTATGACACACTCTGTGTTCTGTTATTCTCTATAACACACTCTGTGTTCTGTTATTCTCTATAACACACTCTGGGTTCTGTTATTCTCTATAACACACTCTGGGTTCTGTTATTCTCTATAACACACTCTGGGGTCTGTTATTTTCTATAACACACCCTGGGTTCTGTTATTCACTATAAAACACTCTGGGTTCTGTTATTCTCTATAACACACTCTGGGTTCTGTTATTCTCGATAACACACTCATTGTTCTGTTATTCTCGATAACACACTCTGTGTTCTGTTATTCTCGATAACACACTCTGGGTTCTGTTATTCACTATAAAACACTCTGGGTTCTGTTATTTTCTATAACACACTCTGGGTTCTGTTATTCTCGATAACACACTCTGTGTTCTGTTATTCTCGTTAACACACTCTGTGTTCTGTTATTCTCTATAACACACTCTGGGGTCTGTTATTCTCTATAACACACTCTGGGTTCTGTTATTCTCTGCAACACAATCTGGGTTCTGTTAATCTGTATAACACACTCTGTGTTCTGTTATTCTCTATAACACACTCTGGGTTCCGTTATTCTCTATAACACGCTCTGGGTTCTGTTACTCTCGATAACACACTCTGGTTTCTGTTATTCCCTATAACACACTCTGGGTTCTGTTATTCTCGATAACACACTCTGTGTTCTGTTATTCTCTATAACACACCCTGGGTTCTGTTATTCACTATAACACACTCTGGGTTCAGTTATTCTCGAAACACACTCTGGGTTCTGTTATTCTCTATAGCACACTCTGTGTTGTGTTATTCTCGATAACACACGATGTGTTCTGTTCCTCTCTATAACACACTCTGTGTTCTGTTATTCTCTATAACACACCCTGGGTTCTGTTATTCACTATAACGCACTCTGGGTTCTGTAACTCTCTATAACACACTCTGGGCTCTGTTATTCTCGATAACAAATTCTGTGTTCTGTTATTCTCTATAACACACTTTGGGTTCTGTTAATCTGTATAACACACTCTGTGTTCTGTTGTTCTCTATAACACACTCTGTGTTCTGTTGTTCTCTATAACACAGCCTGGGTTCTGTTATTCACTATAACACACTCTGTGTTCTGTTATTCTCGATAACACACTCTGTGTTCTGTTATTCTCTATAACACACTCTGTGTTCAGTTATTCTCTATAACACACTCTGGGTTCTGTTATTCACTATAACACACTCTGGATTCAGTTATTCTCCATAACACACTCTGGGGTCTGTTATACTCTATAACACACTCTGGGTTGTTTTAATCTCTATAACACACTCTGGGTTCTGTTATTCTCCATAACACACTCGAGGTTCTGTTATTCTCTATAACACGCTCTGGGCTGTGTTAATCTCTATAACACCCTCTGGGTTCTGTTATTCTCCATAACACACTCTGGGTTCTGTTATTCTCGATAACACACTCTGGGTTCTGTTATTCTCGACAACACACTCTGGGTTCTGTTATTCTCTATAACACACTCTGGGTTCTGTTACTCTCGATAACACACTCTGTGTTCTGTTATTCTCTATGACACACTCTGGGTTCTGTTATTCTCTATAACACACCCTGGGTTCAGTTATTCACTATAACACACTCTGTGTTCTGTTATTCTCGATAACACACTCTGTATTCTGTTATTCTCTATAACACACTCTGGGTTCTGCTTTTCTCTATAACACACTCTGGGTTCTGTTATTCTCTGTAACACACTCTGGGTTCTGTTATTCTCGATAACACACTCTGGTTTCTGTTATTCCCTATAACACACTCTGGGTTCTGTTATTCTCGATAACACACTCTGTGTTCTGTTATTCTCTATAACACACCCTGGGTTCTGTTATTCTCTATAACACACCCTGGGTTCTGTTATTCACTATAACACACTCTGGGTTCAGTTATTCTCCATAACACACTCTGGGGTCTGTTATTCTCTATAACACTCTGTGGGTTGTGTTATTCTCTATAACACCCTCTGGGTTCTGTTATTCTCCATAACACACTCTGGGTTCTGTTATTCTCGATAACACACTCTGGGTTCTGTTATTCTCGACAACACACTCTGGGTTCTGTTATTCTCTATAACACACTCTGGGTTCTGTTATTCTCTATAACACACTCTGTGTTCTGTTATTTTCTATAACACACCCTGGGTTCTGTTATTCACTATAAAACACTCTGGGTTCTGATATTCTCGATAACACACTCTGTGTTCTGTTATTCTCTATGACACACTCTGTGTTCTGTTATTCTCTATAACACACTCTGTGTTCTGTTATTCTCTATAACACACTCTGGGTTCTGTTATTCTCTATAACACACTCTGGGTTCTGTTATTCTCTATAACACACTCTGGGGTCTGTTATTTTCTATAACACACCCTGGGTTCTGTTATTCACTATAAAACACTCTGGGTTCTGTTATTCTCTATAACACACTCTGGGTTCTGTTATTCTCGATAACACACTCATTGTTCTGTTATTCTCGATAACACACTCTGTGTTCTGTTATTCTCGATAACACACTCTGGGTTCTGTTATTCACTATAAAACACTCTGGGTTCTGTTATTTTCTATAACACACTCTGGGTTCTGTTATTCTCGATAACACACTCTGTGTTCTGTTATTCTCGTTAACACACTCTGTGTTCTGTTATTCTCTATAACACACTCTGGGGTCTGTTATTCTCTATAACACACTCTGGGTTCTGTTATTCTCTGCAACACAATCTGGGTTCTGTTAATCTGTATAACACACTCTGTGTTCTGTTATTCTCTATAACACACTCTGGGTTCCGTTATTCTCTATAACACGCTCTGGGTTCTGTTACTCTCGATAACACACTCTGGTTTCTGTTATTCCCTATAACACACTCTGGGTTCTGTTATTCTCGATAACACACTCTGTGTTCTGTTATTCTCTATAACACACCCTGGGTTCTGTTATTCACTATAACACACTCTGGGTTCAGTTATTCTCGAAACACACTCTGGGTTCTGTTATTCTCTATAGCACACTCTGTGTTGTGTTATTCTCGATAACACACGATGTGTTCTGTTCCTCTCTATAACACACTCTGTGTTCTGTTATTCTCTATAACACACCCTGGGTTCTGTTATTCACTATAACGCACTCTGGGTTCTGTTACTCTCTATAACACACTCTGGGCTCTGTTATTCTCGATAACAAATTCTGTGTTCTGTTATTCTCTATAACACACTTTGGGTTCTGTTAATCTGTATAACACACTCTGTGTTCTGTTGTTCTCTATAACACACTCTGTGTTCTGTTGTTCTCTATAACACAGCCTGGGTTCTGTTATTCACTATAACACACTCTGTGTTCTGTTATTCTCGATAACACACTCTGTGTTCTGTTATTCTCTATAACACACTCTGTGTTCAGTTATTCTCTATAACACACTCTGGGTTCTGTTATTCACTATAACACACTCTGGATTCAGTTATTCTCCATAACACACTCTGGGGTCTGTTATACTCTATAACACACTCTGGGTTGTTTTAATCTCTATAACACACTCTGGGTTCTGTTATTCTCCATAACACACTCGAGGTTCTGTTATTCTCTATAACACGCTCTGGGCTGTGTTAATCTCTATAACACCCTCTGGGTTCTGTTATTCTCCATAACACACTCTGGGTTCTGTTATTCTCGATAACACACTCTGGGTTCTGTTATTCTCGACAACACACTCTGGGTTCTGTTATTCTCTATAACACACTCTGGGTTCTGTTACTCTCGATAACACACTCTGTGTTCTGTTATTCTCTATGACACACTCTGGGTTCTGTTATTCTCTGTAACACAATCTGGGTTCTGTTATTCTCTATAACACACTCTGGGTTCTGTTAATCTCTATAACACATTCTGGGTTGTGTTATTCTCTATAACACACTCTGTGTTCTGTTATTCTCTATAACACACCCTGGGTTCTGATATTCACTATAACGTACTCTGGGTTCCGTTATTCTCTATAACACGCTCTGGGTTCTGTTACTCTCGATAACACACTCTGGTTTCTGTTATTCCCTATAACACACTCTGGGTTCTGTTATTCTCGATAACACACTCTGTGTTCTGTTATTCTCTATAACACACCCTGGGTTCTGTTATTCACTATAACACACTCTGGGTTCAGTTATTCTCGAAACACACTCTGGGTTCTGTTATTCTCTATAGCACACTCTGTGTTGTGTTATTCTCGATAACACACGATGTGTTCTGTTCCTCTCTATAACACACTCTGTGTTCTGTTATTCTCTATAACACACCCTGGGTTCTGTTATTCACTATAACGCACTCTGGGTTCTGTTACTCTCTATAACACACTCTGGGCTCTGTTATTCTCGATAACAAATTCTGTGTTCTGTTATTCTCTATAACACACTTTGGGTTCTGTTAATCTGTATAACACACTCTGTGTTCTGTTGTTCTCTATAACACACTCTGTGTTCTGTTGTTCTCTATAACACAGCCTGGGTTCTGTTATTCACTATAACACACTCTGTGTTCTGTTATTCTCGATAACACACTCTGTGTTCTGTTATTCTCTATAACACACTCTGTGTTCAGTTATTCTCTATAACACACTCTGGGTTCTGTTATTCACTATAACACACTCTGGATTCAGTTATTCTCCATAACACACTCTGGGGTCTGTTATACTCTATAACACACTCTGGGTTGTTTTAATCTCTATAACACACTCTGGGTTCTGTTATTCTCCATAACACACTCGAGGTTCTGTTATTCTCTATAACACGCTCTGGGCTGTGTTAATCTCTATAACACCCTCTGGGTTCTGTTATTCTCCATAACACACTCTGGGTTCTGTTATTCTCGATAACACACTCTGGGTTCTGTTATTCTCGACAACACACTCTGGGTTCTGTTATTCTCTATAACACACTCTGGGTTCTGTTACTCTCGATAACACACTCTGTGTTCTGTTATTCTCTATGACACACTCTGGGTTCTGTTATTCTCTATAACACACCCTGGGTTCTGTTATTCACTATAACACACTCTGTGTTCTGTTATTCTCTATAACACACTCTGGGTTCTGCTTTTCTCTATAACACACTCTGGGTTCTGTTATTCTCTGTAACACAATCTGGGTTCTGTTATTCTCGATAACAC
Organism: Heterodontus francisci; assembly: GCF_036365525.1. Taxonomy (NCBI): domain Eukaryota; kingdom Metazoa; phylum Chordata; class Chondrichthyes; order Heterodontiformes; family Heterodontidae; genus Heterodontus; species Heterodontus francisci. The sequence goes on from NW_027141328.1 coordinate 474,883, forward strand.
ACTCTGGTTTCTGTTATTCCCTATAACACACTCTGGGTTCTGTTATTCTCGATAACACACTCTGTGTTCTGTTATTCTCTATAACACACCCTGGGTTCTGTTATTCTCTATAACACACTCTGTGTTCTGTTATTCTCTATAACACACTCTGGGTTCTGCTTTTCTCTATAACACACTCTGGGTTCTGTTATTCTCGATAACACACTCTGGGTTCTGCTTTTCTCTATAACACACTCTGGTTTCTGTTATTCCCTATAACACACTCTGGGTTCTGTTATTCTCGATAACACACTCTGTGTTCTGTTATTCTCTATAACACACTCTGTGTTCTGTTATTCTCTATAACACACTCTGGGTTCTGCTTTTCTCTATAACACATTCTGGTTTCTGTTATTCCCTATAACACACTCTGGGTTCTGTTATTCTCGATAACACACTCTGTGTTCTGTTATTCTCGATAACACACTCTGTGTTCTGTTATTCTCTATAACACACTCTGGGTTCTGTTATTCTCTATAACACACTGTGGGTTCTGTTATTCTCGATAACACATTCTGTGTTCTGTTATTCTCTATAACACACTCTGTGTTCTGTTATTCTCTATAACACACTTTGGGTTCTGTTATTCTCTATGACACACTCTGGGTTCTGTTATTCTCTATAACACATTCTGGGTTGTGTTATTCTCTATAACACACTCTGTGTTCTGTTATTCTCTATAACACACTCTGGGTTCTGTTATTCTCTGTAACACAATCTGGGTTCTGTTATTCTGTATAACACACTCTGTGTTCTGTTATTCTCGATAACACACTCTGTGTGCTGTTATTCTCCATAACACACTGTGGGTTCTGTTATTCTCTACAACACACTCTGCGTTCTGTTATTCTCGACAACACACTCTGTGTTCTGTTATTCTCGATAACACACTCTGTGTTCAGTTATTCTCTATAACACACCCTGGGTTCTGTTATTCACTATAACACACTCTGGGTTCAGTTATTCTCCATAACACACTCTGGGGTCTGTTATTCTCTATAACACTCTGTGGGTTGTGTTATTCTCTATAACACCCTCTGGGTTCTGTTATTCTCCATAACACACTCTGGGTTCTGTTATTCTCGATAACACACTCTGGGTTCTGTTATTCTCGACAACACACTCTGGGTTCTGTTATTCTCTATAACACACTCTGGGTTCTGTTATTCTCTATAACACACTCTGTGTTCTGTTATTTTCTATAACACACCCTGGGTTCTGTTATTCACTATAAAACACTCTGGGTTCTGATATTCTCGATAACACACTCTGTGTTCTGTTATTCTCTATGACACACTCTGTGTTCTGTTATTCTCTATAACACACTCTGTGTTCTGTTATTCTCTATAACACACTCTGGGTTCTGTTATTCTCTATAACACACTCTGGGTTCTGTTATTCTCTATAACACACTCTGGGGTCTGTTATTTTCTATAACACACCCTGGGTTCTGTTATTCACTATAAAACACTCTGGGTTCTGTTATTCTCTATAACACACTCTGGGTTCTGTTATTCTCGATAACACACTCATTGTTCTGTTATTCTCGATAACACACTCTGTGTTCTGTTATTCTCGATAACACACTCTGGGTTCTGTTATTCACTATAAAACACTCTGGGTTCTGTTATTTTCTATAACACACTCTGGGTTCTGTTATTCTCGATAACACACTCTGTGTTCTGTTATTCTCGTTAACACACTCTGTGTTCTGTTATTCTCTATAACACACTCTGGGGTCTGTTATTCTCTATAACACACTCTGGGTTCTGTTATTCTCTGCAACACAATCTGGGTTCTGTTAATCTGTATAACACACTCTGTGTTCTGTTATTCTCTATAACACACTCTGGGTTCTGTTATTCTCGATAACACACTCTGTGTGCTGTTATTCTCCATAACACACTGTGGGTTCTGTTATTCTCTACAACACACTCTGCGTTCTGTTATTCTCGACAACACACTCTGTGTTCTGTTATTCTCGATAACACACTCTGTGTTCTGTTATTCTCTATAACACACTCTGGGTTCTGTTATCCTCTATAACACACCCTGGGTTCTGTTATTCACTATAACACACTCTGGGTTCAGTTATTCTCGAAACACACTCTGAGTTCTGTTATTCTCGATAACACACTCTGAGTTCTGTTATTCTCGTTAACACACTCTGTGTTCTGTTATTCTCTATAACACACTCTGTGTTCTGTTATTCTCTATAACACACTCTGGGGTCTGTTATTCTCTATAACACACTCTGGGTTCCGTTATTCTCCATAACACACTCGAGGTTCTGTTATTCTCTATAACACTCTCTGGGTTGTGTTATTCTCTATAACACCCTCTGGGTTCTGTTATTCTCCATAACACACTCTGGGTTCTGTTATTCTCGATAACACACTCTGGGTTCTGTTATTCTCGACAACACACTCTGGGTTCTGTTATTCTCTATAACACACTCTGGGTTCTGTTATTCTCGATAACACACTCTGTTCTGTTATTCTCTATAACACACCCTGGGTTCTGTTATTCACTATAACACACTCTGGGTTCTGTTATTCTCTATAACACACTCTGGGTTCTGCTTTTCTCTATAACACACTCTGGGTTCTGTTATTCTCTCACACACTCTGGGTTCTGTTACTCTCGATAACACACTCTGGTTTCTGTTATTCCCTATAACACACTCTGGGTTCTGTTATTCTCGATAACACACTCTGTGTTCTGTTATTCTCTATAACACACCCTGGGTTCTGTTATTCACTATAACACACTCTGGGTTCAGTTATTCTCGAAACACACTCTGGGTTCTGTTATTCTCTATAGCACACTCTGTGTTGTGTTATTCTCGATAACACACTATGTGTTCTGTTCCTCTCTATAACACACTCTGTGTTCTGTTATTCTCTATAACACACCCTGGGTTCTGTTATTCACTATAACGCACTCTGGGTTCTGTTATTCTCTATAACACACTCTGGGCTCTGTTATTCTCGATAACAAATTCTGTGTTCTGTTATTCTCGATAACACACTCTGTGTTCTGTTGTTCTCTATAACACACTCTGTGTTCTGTTGTTCTCTATAACACAGCCTGGGTTCTGTTATTCACTATAAAACACTCTGGGTTCGGTTATTCTCTACAACACACTTTGGGATCTGTTATTCTCTATGACACACTCTGGGTTCTGTTATTCTCTATAACACATTCTGGGTTGTGTTATTCTCTATAACACACTCTGTGTTCTGTTGTTCTCTATAACACAGCCTGGGTTCTGTTATTCTCTATAACACACTCTGTGTTCTGTTATTCTCGATAACACACTCTGTGTTCTGTTATTCTCGATAACACACTCTGTGTTCTGTTATTCTCTATAACACACTCTGGGTTCTGTTATTCTCCAAAACACACTCTGGGTTCTGTCATTCTGTATAACACACTCTGGGTTCTGTTATTCTCCATAACACACTCTGGGTTCTGTTATTCTCCAAAACACACTCTGGGTTCTGTCATTCTGTATAACACACTCTGTGTTCTGTTGTTCTCTATGACACACTCTGGGTTCAGTTATTCTCGAAAACACACTCTGGGTTCTGTTATTCTCCATAACACACTCTGGGTTCTGTTATTCTCCATAACACACTCTGGGTTCTGTTATTCTGTATAACACACTCTGTGTTCTGTTGTTCTCTATAACACACTCTGTGTTCTGTTGTTCTCTATAACACAGCCTGGGTTCTGTTATTCACTATAACACACTCTGGGTTCGGTTATTCTCTACAACACACTCTGGTTTCTGTTATTCTCTATGACACACTCTGGGTTCTGTTATTCTCTATAACACACTCTGGGTTCTATTATTCTCTATAACACATTCTGGGTTGTGTTATTCTCTATAACACATTCTGGGTTGTGTTATTCTCTATAACACACTCTGTGTTCTGTTATTCTCTATAACACACTCTGTGTTCTGTTATTCTCTATAACACACTTTGGGTTCTGTTATTCTCTATGACACACTCTGGGTTCTGTTATTCTCTATAACACATTCTGGGTTGTGTTATTCTCTATAACACACTCTGTGTTCTGTTATTCTCTATAACACACTCTGGGTTCTGTTATTCTCTGTAACACAATCTGGGTTCTGTTATTCTGTATAACACACTCTGTGTTCTGTTATTCTCGATAACACACTCTGTGTGCTGTTATTCTCCATAACACACTGTGGGTTCTGTTATTCTCTACAACACACTCTGCGTTCTGTTATTCTCGACAACACACTCTGTGTTCTGTTATTCTCGATAACACACTCTGTGTTCAGTTATTCTCTATAACACACCCTGGGTTCTGTTATTCACTATAACACACTCTGGGTTCAGTTATTCTCCATAACACACTCTGGGGTCTGTTATTCTCTATAACACTCTGTGGGTTGTGTTATTCTCTATAACACCCTCTGGGTTCTGTTATTCTCCATAACACACTCTGGGTTCTGTTATTCTCGATAACACACTCTGGGTTCTGTTATTCTCGACAACACACTCTGGGTTCTGTTATTCTCTATAACACACTCTGGGTTCTGTTATTCTCTATAACACACTCTGTGTTCTGTTATTTTCTATAACACACCCTGGGTTCTGTTATTCACTATAAAACACTCTGGGTTCTGATATTCTCGATAACACACTCTGTGTTCTGTTATTCTCTATGACACACTCTGTGTTCTGTTATTCCCTATAACACACTCTGTGTTCTGTTATTCTCTATAACACACTCTGGGTTATGTTATTCTCTATAACACACTCTGGGTTCTGTTATTCTCTATAACACACTCTGGGGTCTGTTATTTTCTATAACACACCCTGGGTTCTGTTATTCACTATAAAACACTCTGGGTTCTGTTATTCTCTATAACACACTCTGGGTTCTGTTATTCTCGATAACACACTCTGTGTTCTGTTATTCTCGATAACACACTCTGTGTTCTGTTATTCTCGATAACACACTCTGGGTTCTGTTATTCACTATAAAACACTCTGGGTTCTGTTATTTTCTATAACACACTCTGGGTTCTGTTATTCTCGATAACACACTCTGTGTTCTGTTATTCTCGTTAACACACTCTGTGTTCTGTTATTCTCTATAACACACTCTGGGGTCTGTTATTCTCTATAACACACTCTGGGTTCTGTTATTCTCTGCAACACAATCTGGGTTCTGTTAATCTGTATAACACACTCTGTGTTCTGTTATTCTCTATAACACACTCTGGGTTCTGTTATTCTCGATAACACACTCTGTGTGCTGTTATTCTCCATAACACACTGTGGGTTCTGTTATTCTCTACAACACACTCTGCGTTCTGTTATTCTCGACAACACACTCTGTGTTCTGTTATTCTCGATAACACACTCTGTGTTCTGTTATTCTCTATAACACACTCTGGGTTCTGTTATCCTCTATAACACACCCTGGGTTCTGTTATTCACTATAACACACTCTGGGTTCAGTTATTCTCGAAACACACTCTGAGTTCTGTTATTCTCGATAACACACTCTGAGTTCTGTTATTCTCGTTAACACACTCTGTGTTCTGTTATTCTCTATAACACACTCTGTGTTCTGTTATTCTCTATAACACACTCTGGGGTCTGTTATTCTCTATAACACACTCTGGGTTCTGTTATTCTCCATAACACACTCGAGGTTCTGTTATTCTCTATAACACTCTCTGGGTTGTGTTATTCTCTATAACACCCTCTGGGTTCTGTTATTCTCCATAACACACTCTGGGTTCTGTTATTCTCGATAACACACTCTGGGTTCTGTTATTCTCGACAACACACTCTGGGTTCTGTTATTCTCTATAACACACTCTGGGTTCTGTTATTCTCGATAACACACTCTGTTCTGTTATTCTCTATAACACACCCTGGGTTCTGTTATTCACTATAACACACTCTGGGTTCTGTTATTCTCTATAACACACTCTGGGTTCTGCTTTTCTCTATAACACACTCTGGGTTCTGTTATTCTCTCACACACTCTGGGTTCTGTTACTCTCGATAACACACTCTGGTTTCTGTTATTCCCTATAACACACTCTGGGTTCTGTTATTCTCGATAACACACTCTGTGTTCTGTTATTCTCTATAACACACCCTGGGTTCTGTTATTCACTATAACACACTCTGGGTTCAGTTATTCTCGAAACACACTCTGGGTTCTGTTATTCTCTATAGCACACTCTGTGTTGTGTTATTCTCGATAACACACTATGTGTTCTGTTCCTCTCTATAACACACTCTGTGTTCTGTTATTCTCTATAACACACCCTGGGTTCTGTTATTCACTATAACGCACTCTGGGTTCTGTTATTCTCTATAACACACTCTGGGCTCTGTTATTCTCGATAACAAATTCTGTGTTCTGTTATTCTCGATAACACACTCTGTGTTCTGTTGTTCTCTATAACACACTCTGTGTTCTGTTGTTCTCTATAACACAGCCTGGGTTCTGTTATTCACTATAACACACTCTGGGTTCGGTTATTCTCTACAACACACTTTGGGATCTGTTATTCTCTATGACACACTCTGGGTTCTGTTATTCTCTATAACACATTCTGGGTTGTGTTATTCTCTATAACACACTCTGTGTTCTGTTATTCTCTATAACACACTCTGTGTTCTGTTATTCTCTGTAACACAATCTGGGTTCTGTTATTCTGTATAACACACTCTGTGTTCTGTTATTCTCGATAACACACTCTGTGTGCTGTTATTCTCCATAACACACTGTGGGTTCTTTTATTCTCTACAACACACTCTGCGTTCTGTTATTCTCGACAACACACTCTGTGTTCTGTTATTCTCGATAACACACTCTGTGTTCAGTTATTCTCTATAACACACCCTGGGTTCTGTTATTCACTATAACACACTCTGGGTTCAGTTATTCTCCATAACACACTCTGGGGTCTGTTATTCTCTATAACACTCTCTGGGTTGTGTTATTCTCTATAACACCCTCTGGGTTCTGTTATTCTCCATAACACACTCTGGGTTCTGTTATTCTCGATAACACACTCTGGGTTCTGTTATTCTCGACAACACACTCTGGGTTCTGTTATTCTCTATAACACACTCTGGGTTCTGATATTCTCGATAACACACTCTGTGTTCTGTTATTCTCGACAACACACTCTGTGTTCTGTTATTCTCTATAACACACTCTGTGTTCTGTTATTCACTATAAAACACTCTGTGTTCTGTTATTTTCTATAACACACCCTGGGTTCTGATATTCTCGATAACACACCCTGGGTTCTGTTATTTTCTATAACACACTCTGTGTTCTGTTATTCACTATAAAACACTCTGGGTTCTGTTATTCACTATAAAACACTCTGGGTTCTGTTATTCACTATAAAACACTCTGGGTTCTGTTATTCTCGATAACACACTCTGTGTTCTGTTATTCTCGATAACACACTCTGTGTTCTGTTATTCTCTATAACACACTCTGTGTTCTGTTATTCTCGTTAACACACTCTGTGTTCTGTTATTCTCGATAACACACTCTGTGTTCTGTTATTCTCTATAACACACTCTGTGTTCTGTTATCCTCTATAACACACTCTGGGTTCTGTTATTTTCTATAACACACTCTGGGTTCTGTTATTCCCTATAACACACTCTGGGTTCTGTTATTTTCTATAACACACTCTGGGTTCTGTTATTCTCGATAACACACTCTGTGTTCTGTTATTCTCTATAACACACTCTGGGTTCTGTTATTCCCTATAACACACTCTGGGTTCTGTTATTTTCTATAACACACTCTGGGTTCTGTTATTCTCGATAACACACTCTGTGTTCTGTTATTCTCTATAACACACTCTGGGTTCTGTTATTCTCTATAACACACTCTGGGTTCTGTTATTTTCTATAACACACTCTGGGTTCTGTTATTCTCGATAACACACTCTGTGTTCTGTTATTCTCGATAACACACTCTGTGTTCTGTTATTCTCGATAACACACTCTGTGTTCTGTTATTCTCGATAACACACTCTTTGTTCTGTTATTCACTATAACACACCCTGGGTTCTGTTATTCACTATAAAACACTCTGGGTTCTGTTATTTTCTATAACACACTCTGTGTTCTGTTATTCTCGATAACACACTCTGTGTTCTGTTATTTTCTATAACACACTCTGGGTTCTGTTATTCACTATAAAACACTCTGGGTTCTGTTATTTTCTATAACACACTCTGTGTTCTGTTATTCTCGATAACACACTCTGTGTTCTGTTATTCTCTGTAACACACCCTGGGTTCTGTTATTCTCGATAACACACTCTGTGTTCTGTTATTCTCTATGACACACTCTGTGTTCTGTTATTCTCTATAACACACCCTGGGTTCTGTTATTCACTATAACACACTCTGGGTTCTGTTATTCTCTATAACACACTGTGGGTTCTGTTATTCTCGATAACACACTCTGTGTTCTGTTATTCTCTATAACACACTCTGGTTTCTGTTATTCCCTATAACACACTCTGGGTTCTGTTATTCTCGATAACACACTCTGTGTTCTGTTATTCTCTATAACACACTCTGGGTTCTGCTTTTCTCTATAACACACTCTGGGTTCTGTTATTTTCTGTAACACACTCTGGGTTCTGTTATTCTGAATAACACACTCTGGTTTCTGTTATTCCCTATAACACACTCTGGGTTCTGTTATTCTCGATAACACACTCTGTGTTCTGTTATTCTCTATAACACACCCTGGGTTCTGTTATTCACTATAACACACTCTGGGTTCAGTTATTCTCGAAACACACTCTGGGTTCTGTTATTCTCTATAGCACACTCTGGGTTGTGTTATTCTCGATAACACACTCTGGGTTCTGTTACTCTCTATAACACACTCTGTGTTCTGTTATTCTCTATAACACACCCTGGGTTCTGTTATTCACTATAACGCACTCTGGGTTCTGTTATTCTCTATAACACACTCTGGGTTCTGTTATTCTCTATAACACACTCTGTGCTCTGTTATTCTCGATAACAAATTCTGTGTTCTGTTATTCTCGATAACACAGTCTGTGTTCTGTTATTCTCTATAACACACTCTGGGTTCTGTTATTCTGTATAACACACTCCGTGTTCTGTAGTTCTCGATAACACACTCTGTGTTCTGTTATTCCCTATAACACACTCTGGGTTCTGTTATTCTCGATAACACACTCTGTGTTCTGTTATTCTCTATAACACACCCTGGGTTCTGTTATTCTCGATAACACACTCTGGGTTCTGCTTTTCTCTATAACACACTCTGGGTTCTGTTACTTTCTGTAACACACTCTGGGTTCTGTTATTCTCGATAACACACTCTGGTTTCTGTTATTCCCTATAACACACTCTGGGTTCTGTTATTCTCGATAACACACTCTGTGTTCTGTTATTCTCTATGACACACTCTGGGTTCTGTTATTCTGTATAACACACTCCGTGTTCTGTTGTTCTCGATAACACACTCTGTGTTCTGTTGTTCTCTATAACACAGCCTGGGTTCTGTTATTCTCTATGACACACTCTGGGTTCTGTTATTCTCCATAACACATTCTGGGTTGTGTTATTCTTATTTAACACAGTCTGGGTTCTGTTATTCTCGAGAACAAACTCTGGGTTCTGTTATTCTCGATAACACACTCTGTGTTCTGTTATTCTCGATAACACACTCTGTGTTCTGTTATTCTCTATAACACACTCTGGGTTCTGTTATTCTCTATAACACACTCTGTGTTCTGTAATTCTCGATAACACACTCTGGGTTCTGTTATCCTCTATAACACATTCTGTGTTCTGTTATTCTCTATAACACACCCTGGGTTCTGTTATTCTCTATAACACACTCTGGGGTCTGTTATTCTCTGTAACACACTCTGGGGTCTGTTATTCCCTATAACACACTCTGGGTTCTGTTATTCACTATAACACACTCTGGGTTCTGTTATTCTCTATAACACACTCTGGGTTCTGTTATTCCCTATAACACACTCTGGGTTCTGTTATTCACTATAAAACACTCTGGGTTCTGTTATTCTCTATAACACACTCTGTGTTCTGTTATTCTCGATAACACACTCTGTGTTCTGTTATTCACTATAAAACACTCTGGGTTCTGTTATTCTCTATAACACACTCTGTGTTCTGTTATTCTCGATAACACACTCTGTGTTCTGTTATTCTCTGTAACACACCCTGGGTTCTGTTATTCTCTATAACACACTCTGTGTTCTGTTATTCTCGATAACACACTCTGTGTTCTGTTATTCACTATAAAACACTCTGGGTTCTGTTATTCTCTATAACACACTCTGTGTTCTGTTATTCTCGATAACACACTCTGTGTTCTGTTATTCTCTATAACACACTCTGTGTTCTGTTATTCTCGATAACACACTCTGTGTTCTGTTATTCTCTATAACACACTCTGTGTTCTGTTATTCACTATAAAACACTCTGGGTTCTGTTATTCACTATAAAACACTCTGGGTTCTGTTATTCTCTATAAAACACTCTGTGTTCTGTTATTCTCGATAACACACTCTGTGTTCTGTTATTCACTATAAAACACTCTGGGTTCTGTTATTCACTATAAAACACTCTGTGTTCTGTTATTCTCGATAACACACTCTGTGTTCTGTTATTCTCTGTAACACACCCTGGGTTCTGTTATTCTCTATAACACTCTCTGGGGTCTGTTATTCTCTATAACACACTCTGGGTTCTGTTATTCACTATAACACACTCTGGGTTCTGTTATTCTCTATAACACACTCTGGGTTCTGTTATTCCCTATAACACACTCTGGGTTCTGTTATTCTCTGTAACACACTCTGGGGTCTGTTATTCCCTATAACACACTCTGGGTTCTGTTATTCACTATAACACACTCTGGGTTCTGTTATTCTCTATAACACACTCTGGGGTCTGTTATTCTCTATAACACACTCTGGGGTCTGTTATTCTCTATAACACAATCTGGGTTCTGTTATTCACTATAACACACCCTGGGTTCTGTTATTCTCTATAACACACTCTGGGGTCTGTTATTCTCTATAACACACTCTGGGTTCTGTTATTCACTATAACACACTCTGGGTTCTGTTATTCTCTATAACACACTCTGGGTTCTGTTATTCCCTATAACACACTCTGGGTTCTGTTATTCTCTATAACACACTCTGTGTTCTGTTATTTTCTATAACACACCCTGGGTTCTGTTATTCACTATAAAACAGTCTGGCTTCTGTTATTCTCTAGAACACACTCTGGGTTCTGTTATTCACTATAAAACACTCTGGGTTCTGTTATTCTCTATAACACACTCTGTGTTCTGTTATTCTCGATAACACACTCTGTGTTCTGTTATTCTCTATAACACACTCTGGGTTCTGTTATTCCCTATAACACACTCTGGGTTCTGTTATTCTCTGTAACACACTCTGTGTTCTGTTATTCTCTATAACACACCCTGGGTTCTGTTATTCTCGATAACACACTCTGTGTTCTGTTATTCTCTACAACACACTCTGGGTTCTGTTATTCCCTATAACACACTCTGGGTTCTGTTATTCACTATAATACACTCTGTGTTCTGTTATTCTCGATAACACACTCTGTGTTCTGTTATTCTCTATAACACACTCTGTGTTCTGTTATTCTCTAGAATACACTCTGTGTTCTGTTATTCTCTGTAACACACTCTGGGTTCTGTTATTCTCTATAACACACTCTGGGTTCTGTTATTCTCTATAACACACTCTGTGTTCTGTTATTCCCTATAAAACACTCTGGGTTCTGTTATTCTCTATAACACACTCTGGGTTCTGTTATTCTCTATAACACACTCTGGGTTCTGTTATTCTCTATAACACACCCTGGGTTCTGTTATCCACTATAACACACTGTGTGTTCTGTTATTCTCTATAACACACTCTGGGTTCTGTTATTCTCTATAACACACTCTGTGTTCCGTTATTCCCTATAACACACTCTGTGTTCTGTTATTCTCTGTAACACACTCTGTGTTCTGTTATCCACTATAACACACTCTGGGTTCTGTTATTCTCTATAACACACCGTGGGTTCTGTTATTCTCGATAACACACTCTGTGTTCTGTTATTCTCTATAACACACTCTGTGTTCCGTTATTCCCTATAACACACTCTGTGTTCTGTTATTCTCTGTAACACACTCTGTGTTCTGTTATCCACTATAACACACTCTGGGTTCTGTTATTCTCTATAACACACCCTGGGTTCTGTTATTCTCGATAACACACTCTGTGTTCTGTTATTCTCTATAACACACTCTGTGTTCCGTTATTCCCTATAACACACTCTGTGTTCTGTTATTCTCTGTAACACACTCTGTGTTCTGTTATCCACTATAACACCCTCTGGGTTCTGTTATTCTCTATAACACACTCTGTGTTCTATTATTCTCTATAACACACTCTGTGTTCTGTTATTCCCGATGACACACTCTGTGTTCTGTTATTCTCGATAACACACTCTGGGTTCTGTTATTCTCTATAACACACCATGGGTTCTGTTATTCACTATAAAACACTCAGGGTTCTGTTATCCACTATAACACCCTCTGGGTTCTGTTATTCTCTATAACACACTCTGTGTTCTGTTATTCCCTATAACACACTCTGTGTTCTGTTATTCTCTGTAACACACTCAGGGTTCTGTTATTCTCTATAACACTCTCTGGGTTGTGTTATTCTCTATAACACACTTTGGGTTCTGTTATTCTCGATAACACACTCTGGGTTCTGTTATTCTCCATGACACACTCTGTTTTCTGTTATTCTCGATAACACACTCTGTGTTCTGTTATTCTCGATAACACACTCTGTGTTCTGTTATTCTCGATAACACACTCTGTGTTCTGTTATTCTCGATAACACACTCTGTGTGCTGTTATTCTCCATAACACACTGTGGGTTCTGTTATTCTCTATAACACACTCTGGGTTCTGTTATTCTCGATAACACACTCTGTGTTCTGTTATTCTCGATAACACACTCTGTGTTCTGTTATTCTCGATAACACACTCTGTGTGCTGTTATTCTCCATAACACAATGTGTGTTCTGTTATTCTCTATAACACACTCTGGGTTCTGTTATTCTCTATAACACACTCTGCGTTCTGTTGTTCTCGACAACACACTCTGTGTTCTGTTATTCTCTTTAACACTCTTTGGGTTCTGTTATTCTCTATAACACACCCTGGGTTCTGTTATTCACTACAACACACTCTGGGTTCTGTTATTCACTATAACACACTCTGGGTTCAGTTATTCTCTATAACACACCCTGGGTTCTGTTATTCACTATAACACACTCTGGGTTCAGTTATTCTCTATAACACACTCTGGGTTCTGTTATTCTCGTTGACACACTCTGTGTTCTGTTATTCTCTGTAACAGACTCTGGGGTCTGTTATTCTCTATAACACACTCTGGGTTCTGTTATTCCCTATAACACACTCTGGGTTCTGTGATTCTCTATAACACACTCTGGGTTCTGTTATTCACTATAAAACACTCTGGGTTCTGTTATTCTCTATAACACACTCTGGGTTCTGTTATTCACTATAAAACACTCTGGGTTCTGTTATTCTCTATAAAACACTCTGGGTTCTGTTATTCTCTATAACACACTCTGGGTTCTGTTATTCACTATAAAACACTCTGGGTTCTGTTATTCTCTATAACACACTCTGGGTTCTGTTATTCTCTATAACACACTCTGGGTTCTGTTATTCTCTATAACACACTCTGGGTTCTGTTATTCACTATAAAACACTCTGGGTTCTGTTATTCTCTATAACACACTCTGGGTTCTGTTATTCACTATAAAACACTCTGGGTTCTGTTATTCTCTATAACACACTCTGGGTTCTGTTATTCTCTATAACACACTCTGGGTTCTGTTATTCTCTATAACACACTCTGGGTTCTGTTATTCTCTATAACACACTCTGGGTTCTGTTATTCTCTATAACACACTCTGTGCTCTGTTATTCTCGACAACACACTCTGTGTTCTGTTATTCTCTATAACACACTCTGTGCTCTGTTATTCTCGACAACACACTCTGTGTTCTGTTATTCTCTATTACACACTCTGGGTTCTGTTATTCACTATAACACACTCTAGGTTCAGTTATTCTCTATAACACACTCTGTGTTCTGTTATTCTCTATAACACACTCTGGGTTCTGTTATTCACTATAACACACTCTAGGTTCAGTTATTCTCTATAACACACTCTGTGTTCTGTTATTCTCTGTAACAGACTCTGGGGTCTGTTATTCTCTATAACACACTCTGGGTTCTGTTATTCCCTATAACACACTCTGGGTTCTGTTATTCCCTATAACACACCCTGGGTTCTGTTATTCACTATAAAACACTCTGGGTTCTGTTATTCTCTATAACACACTCTGGGTTGTGTTATTCTCTATAACACACTCTGGGTTCTGTTATTCTCTATAACACACTCTGGGTTCTGTTATTCTCTATAACACACTCTGGGTTCTGTTATTCTCGATAACACACTCTGTGCTCTGTTATTCTCGATAACACACTCTGGGTTCTGTTATTCTCTATGACACACTCTGTGTTCTGTTATTCTCCATAACACACTCTGAGTTCTGTTATTCTCTATAACACACTCTGTGTTCTGTTATTCTCTATAACACACCCTGGGTTCTGTTATTCTCTGTAACACACTCTGGGTTCTGTTATTCCCTATAACACACTCTGGGTTCTGTTATTCTCTGTAACACACTCTGTGTTCTGTTATTCTCCATAACACACTCTGAGTTCTGTTATTCTCTATAACACACTCTGGGTTCTGTTATTCTCTGTAACACACTCTGTGTTCTGTTATTCTCCATAACACACTCTGAGTTCTGTTATTCTCTATAACACACTCTGTGTTCTGTTATTCTCTAAAACACACCCTGGGTTCTGTTATTCACTATAACACACTCTGTGTTCTGTTATTCTCTATAACACACTCTGGGTTCTGTTATTCTCTGTAACACACTCTGTGTTCTGTTATTCTATATAACACACTCTGTGTTCTGTTATTCACTATAACACACCCTGGGTTCTGTTATTCTCTATAACACACTCTGGGTTCTGTTATTCTCTGTAACACACTCTGTGTTCTGTTATTCTCTATAACACACTCTGTGTTCTGTTATTCACTATAACACACCCTGGGTTCTGTTATTCTCTATAACACACTCTGGGTTCTGTTATTCCCTATAACACACTCTGGGTTCTGTTATTCTCTGTAACACACTCTGTGTTCTGTTATTCTCGATAACACACTCTGGGTTCTGTTATTCACTATAAAACACTCTGGGTTCTGTTATTCTCTATAACACACTCTGGGTTCTGTTATTCTCTATAACACACTCTGGGTTCTGTTATTCTCGACAACACACTCTGTGTTCTGTTATTCTCTATAACACACTCTGTGTTCTGTTATTCCCTATAACACACTCTGTGTTCTGTTATTCACTAGAACACACTCTGGGTTCTGTTATTCTCTATAACACACTCTGGGTTCTGTTATTCTCTGTAACACACTCTGTGTTCTGTTATCCACTATAACACCCTCTGGGTTCTGTTATTCTCTATAACACACTCTGTGTTCTGTTATTCCCTATAACACACTCTGTGTTCTGTTATTCTCTATAACACACTCTGTGTTCTGTTATTCTCGATAACACACTCTGTGTTCTGTTATTCTCTGTAACACACCCTGGGTTCTGTTATTCTCTATAACACACTCTGTGTTCTGTTATTCTCGATAACACACTCTGTGTTCTGTTATTCACTATAAAACACTCTGGGTTCTGTTATTCTCTATAACACACTCTGTGTTCTGTTATTCTCGATAACACACTCTGTGTTCTGTTATTCTCTATAACACACTCTGTGTTCTGTTATTCTCGATAACACACTCTGTGTTCTGTTATTCTCTATAACACACTCTGTGTTCTGTTATTCTCGATAACACACTCTGTGTTCTGTTATTCTCGATAACACACTCTGTGTTCTGTTATTCACTATAAAACACTCTGGGTTCTGTTATTCACTATAAAACACTCTGGGTTCTGTTATTCTCTATAACACACTCTGTGTTCTGTTATTCTCGATAACACACTCTGTGTTCTGTTATTCTCTGTAACACACCCTGGGTTCTGTTATTCTCTATAACACTCTCTGGGGTCTGTTATTCTCTATAACACACTCTGGGTTCTGTTATTCACTATAACACACTCTGGGTTCTGTTATTCTCTATAACACACTCTGGGTTCTGTTATTCCCTATAACACACTCTGGGTTCTGTTATTCTCTGTAACAGACTCTGGGGTCTGTTATTCCCTATAACACACTCTGGGTTCTGTTATTCACTATAACACACTCTGGGTTCTGTTATTCTCTATAACACACTCTGGGGTCTGTTATTCTCTATAACACACTCTGGGGTCTGTTATTCTCTATAACACACTCTGGGTTCTGTTATTCACTATAACACACTCTGGGTTCTGTTATTCTCTATAACACACTCTGGGGTCTGTTATTCTCTATAACACACTCTGGGGTCTGTTATTCTCTATAACACACTCTGGGTTCTGTTATTCACTATAACACACTCTGGGTTCTGTTATTCTCTATAACACACTCTGGGGTCTGTTATTCTCTATAACACACTCTGGGTTCTGTTATTCACTATAACACACTCTGGGTTCTGTTATTCACTATAACACACTCTGGGTTCTGTTATTCTCTATAACACACTCTGGGTTCTGTTATTCCCTATAACACACTCTGGGTTCTGTTATTCTCTATAACACACTCTGTGTTCTGTTATTTTCTATAACACACCCTGGGTTCTGTTATTCACTATAAAACAGTCTGGCTTCTGTTATTCTCTATAACACACTCTGGGTTCTGTTATTCCCTATAACACACTCTGGGTTCTGTTATTCACTATAACACACTCTGGGTTCTGTTATTCCCTATAACACACTCTGGGTTCTGTTATTCTCTATAACACACTCTGGGTTCTGTTATTCACTATAACACACTCTGGGTTCTGTTATTCTCTATAACACACTCTGGGGTCTGTTATTCTCTATAACACACTCTGGGGTCTGTTATTCTCTATAACACACTCTGGGTTCTGTTATTCACTATAACACACTCTGGGTTCTGTTATTCTCTATAACACACTCTGGGGTCTGTTATTCTCTATAACACACTCTGGGGTCTGTTATTCTCTATAACACACTCTGGGTTCTGTTATTCACTATAACACACTCTGGGTTCTGTTATTCTCTATAACACACTCTGGGGTCTGTTATTCTCTATAACACACTCTGGGTTCTGTTATTCACTATAACACACTCTGGGTTCTGTTATTCACTATAACACACTCTGGGTTCTGTTATTCTCTATAACACACTCTGGGTTCTGTTATTCCCTATAACACACTCTGGGTTCTGTTATTCTCTATAACACACTCTGTGTTCTGTTATTTTCTATAACACACCCTGGGTTCTGTTATTCACTATAAAACAGTCTGGCTTCTGTTATTCTCTATAACACACTCTGGGTTCTGTTATTCACTATAAAACACTCTGGGTTCTGTTATTCTCTATAACACACTCTGTGTTCTGTTATTCTCGATAACACACTCTGTGTTCTGTTATTCTCTATAACACACTCTGGGTTCTGTTATTCCCTATAACACACTCTGGGTTCTGTTATTCTCTGTAACACACTCTGTGTTCTGTTATTCTCTATAACACACCCTGGGTTCTGTTATTCTCGATAACACACTCTGGGTTCTGTTATCCTCTATAACACAGCCTGGGTTCTGCTATTCACTATAATACACTCTGTGTTCTGTTATTCTCGATAACACACTCTGTGTTCTGTTATTCTCTATAACACACTCTGTGTTCTGTTATTCTCTAGAATACACTCTGTGTTCTGTAATTCTCGATAACACACTCTGTGTTCTGTTATTCTCGATAACACACTCTGGGTTCTGTTATCCTCTATAACACACTGGGTTCTGTTATTCACTATAACACACTCTAGGTTCAGTTATTCTCTATAACACACTCTGGGTTCTGTTATTCTCGTTGACACACTCTGTGTTCTGTTATTCTCGATAACAGACTCTGGGTTCTGTTATTCCCTATAACACACTCTGGGTTCTGTGATTCTCTATAACACACCCTGGGTTCTGTTATTCACTATAAAACACTCCGGGTTCTGTTATTCTCTATAACACACTCTGGGTTCTGTTATTCTCTATAACACACTCTGGGTTCTGTTATTCTCGATAACACACTCTGTGCTCTGTTATTCTCGATAATACACTCTGGGTTCTGTTATTCTCTATAACACACCCTGGGTTCTGTTATTCACTAGAACACACTCTGGGTTCTGTTATTCTCGATAACACACTCTGGGTTCTGTTATTCTCTGTAACACATTCTGGGTTCTGTTATTCTCTGTAACACACTCTGGGTTCTGTTATTCTCTATAACACACTCTGGGTTCTGTTATTCTCTATAACACACTCTGTGTTCTGTTATTCCCTATAAAACACTCTGGGTTCTGTTATTCTCTATAACACACTCTGGGTTCTGTTATTCTCTATAACACACTCTGGGTTCTGTTATTCTCTATAACACACCCTGGGTTCTGTTATCCACTATAACACACTGTGTGTTCTGTTATTCTCTATAACACACTCTGGCTTCTGTTATTCTCTATAACACACTCTGGGTTCTGTTATTCTCTATAACACACTCTGTGTTCCGTTATTCCCTATAACACACTCTGTGTTCTGTTATTCTCTGTAACACACTCTGTGTTCTGTTATCCACTATAACACACTCTGGGTTCTGTTATTCTCTATAACACACCGTGGGTTCTGTTATTCTCGATAACACACTCTGTGTTCTGTTATTCTCTATAACACACTCTGTGTTCCGTTATTCCCTATAACACACTCTGTGTTCTGTTATTCTCTGTAACACACTCTGTGTTCTGTTATCCACTATAACACACTCTGGGTTCTGTTATTCTCTATAACACACCCTGGGTTCTGTTATTCTCGATAACACACTCTGTGTTCTGTTATTCTCTATAACACACTCTGTGTTCCGTTATTCCCTATAACACACTCTGTGTTCTGTTATTCTCTGTAACACACTCTGTGTTCTGTTATCCACTATAACACCCTCTGGGTTCTGTTATTCTCTATAACACACTCTGTGTTCTATTATTCTCTATAACACACTCTGTGTTCTGTTATTCCCGATGACACACTCTGTGTTCTGTTATTCTCGATAACACACTCTGGGTTCTGTTATTCTCTATAACACACCATGGGTTCTGTTATTCACTATAAAACACTCAGGGTTCTGTTATCCACTATAACACCCTCTGGGTTCTGTTATTCTCTATAACACACTCTGTGTTCTGTTATTCCCTATAACACACTCTGTGTTCTGTTATTCTCTGTAACACACTCAGGGTTCTGTTATTCTCTATAACACTCTCTGGGTTGTGTTATTCTCTATAACACACTTTGGGTTCTGTTATTCTCGATAACACACTCTGGGTTCTGTTATTCTCTATGACACACTCTGTGTTCTGTTATTCTCGATAACACACTCTGTGTTCTGTTATTCTCGATAACACACTCTGTGTTCTGTTATTCTCGATAACACACTCTGTGTTCTGTTATTCTCGATAACACACTCTGTGTGCTGTTATTCTCCATAACACACTGTGGGTTCTGTTATTCTCTATAACACACTCTGGGTTCTGTTATTCTCTATAACACACTCTGCGTTCTGTTGTTCTCGACAACACACTCTGTGTTCTGTTATTCTCTTTAACACTCTTTGGGTTCTGTTATTCTCTATAACACACCCTGGGTTCTGTTATTCACTACAACACACTCTGGGTTCTGTTATTCACTATAACACACTCTGGGTTCAGTTATTCTCTATAACACACTCTGGGTTCTGTTATTCTCGTTGACACACTCTGTGTTCTGTTATTCTCTGTAACAGACTCTGGGGTCTGTTATTCTCTATAACACACTCTGGGTTCTGTTATTCCCTATAACACACTCTGGGTTCTGTGATTCTCTATAACACACTCTGGGTTCTGTTATTCACTATAAAACACTCTGGGTTCTGTTATTCTCTATAACACACTCTGGGTTCTGTTATTCACTATAAAACACTCTGGGTTCTGTTATTCTCTATAACACACTCTGGGTTCTGTTATTCACTATAAAACACTCTGGGTTCTGTTATTCTCTATAACACACTCTGGGTTCTGTTATTCACTATAAAACACTCTGGGTTCTGTTATTCTCTATAACACACTCTGGGTTCTGTTATTCTCTATAACACACTCTGGGTTCTGTTATTCTCTATAACACACTCTGGGTTCTGTTATTCACTATAAAACACTCTGGGTTCTGTTATTCTCTATAACACACTCTGGGTTCTGTTATTCACTATAAAACACTCTGGGTTCTGTTATTCTCTATAACACACTCTGGGTTCTGTTATTCTCTATAACACACTCTGGGTTCTGTTATTCTCTATAACACACTCTGGGTTCTGTTATTCTCTATAACACACTCTGGGTTCTGTTATTCTCTATAACACACTCTGTGCTCTGTTATTCTCGACAACACACTCTGTGTTCTGTTATTCTCTATAACACACTCTGTGCTCTGTTATTCTCGACAACACACTCTGTGTTCTGTTATTCTCTATTACACACTCTGGGTTCTGTTATTGACTATAACACACTCTAGGTTCAGTTATTCTCTATAACACACTCTGTGTTCTGTTATTCTCTATAACACACTCTGGGTTCTGTTATTCACTATAACACACTCTAGGTTCAGTTATTCTCTATAACACACTCTGTGTTCTGTTATTCTCTGTAACAGACTCTGGGGTCTGTTATTCTCTATAACACACTCTGGGTTCTGTTATTCCCTATAACACACTCTGGGTTCTGTTATACCCTATAACACACCCTGGGTTCTGTTATTCACTATAAAACACTCTGGGTTCTGTTATTCTCTATAACACACTCTGGGTTGTGTTATTCTCTATAACACACTCTGGGTTCTGTTATTCTCTATAACACACTCTGGGTTCTGTTATTCTCTATAACACACTCTGGGTTCTGTTATTCTCGATAACACACTCTGTGCTCTGTTATTCTCGATAACACACTCTGGGTTCTGTTATTCTCTATGACACACTCTGTGTTCTGTTATTCTCCATAACACACTCTGAGTTCTGTTATTCTCTATAACACACTCTGTGTTCTGTTATTCTCTATAACACACCCTGGGTTCTGTTATTCTCTGTAACACACTCTGGGTTCTGTTATTCCCTATAACACACTCTGGGTTCTGTTATTCTCTGTAACACACTCTGTGTTCTGTTATTCTCCATAACACACTCTGAGTTCTGTTATTCTCTATAACACACTCTGGGTTCTGTTATTCTCTGTAACACACTCTGTGTTCTGTTATTCTCCATAACACACTCTGAGTTCTGTTATTCTCTATAACACACTCCGTGTTCTGTTATTCTCTAAAACACACCCTGGGTTCTGTTATTCACTATAACACACTCTGTGTTCTGTTATTCTCTATAACACACCCTGGGTTCTGTTATTCTCTATAACACACTCTGGGTTCTGTTATTCCCTATAACACACTCTGGGTTCTGTTATTCTCTGTAACACACTCTGTGTTCTGTTATTCTCCATAACACACTCTGAGTTCTGTTATTCTCTATAACACACTCTGAGTTCTGTTATTCTCTGTAACACACTCTGGGTTCTGTTATTCTCTATAACACACTCTGGGTTCTGTTATTCTCTGTAACACACTCTGTGTTCTGTTATTCTATATAACACACTCTGTGTTCTGTTATTCACTATAACACACCCTGGGTTCTGTTATTCTCTATAACACACTCTGGGTTCTGTTATTCTCTGTAACACACTCTGTGTTCTGTTATTCTCTATAACACACTCTGTGTTCTGTTATTCACTATAACACACCCTGGGTTCTGTTATTCTCTATAACACACTCTGGGTTCTGTTATTCCCTATAACACACTCTGGGTTCTGTTATTCTCTGTAACACACTCTGTGTTCAGTTATTCTCGATAACACACTCTGGGTTCTGTTATTCACTATAAAACACTCTGGGTTCTGTTATTCTCTATAACACACTCTGGGTTCTGTTATTCTCTATAACACACTCTGGGTTCTGTTATTCTCGACAACACACTCTGTGTTCTGTTATTCTCTATAACACACTCTGTGTTCTGTTATTCCCTATAACACACTCTGTGTTCTGTTATTCACTAGAACACACTCTGGGTTCTGTTATTCTCTATAACACACTCTGGGTTCTGTTATTCTCTGTAACACACTCTGTGTTCTGTTATCCACTATAACACACTGTGTGTTCTGTTATTCACTAGAACACACTCTGGGTTCTGTTATTCTCTATAACACACTCTGGGTTCTGTTATTCTCTGTAACACACTCTGTGTTCTGTTATCCACTATAACACACTCTGTGTTCTGTTATTCACTAGAACACACTCTGGGTTCTGTTATTCTCTATAACACACTCTGGGTTCTGTTATTCCCTATAACACACTCTGGGTTCTGTTATTCTCTATAACACACTCTGTGTTCTGTTATTTTCTATAACACACCCTGGGTTCTGTTATTCACTATAAAACAGTCTGGCTTCTGTTATTCTCTATAACACACTCTGCGTTCTGTTATTCCCTATAACACACTCTGTGTTCTGTTATTCACTAGATCACACTCTGGGTTCTGTTATTCTCTATAACACACTCTGGGTTCTGTTATTCTCTGTAACACACTCTGTGTTCTGTTATCCACTATAACACACTCTGTGTTCTGTTATTCACTAGAACACACTCTGGGTTCTGTTATTCTCTATAACACACTCTGGGTTCTGTTATTCCCTATAACACACTCTGGGTTCTGTTATTCTCTATAACACACTCTGTGTTCTGTTATTTTCTATAACACACCCTGGGTTCTGTTATTCACTATAAAACAGTCTGGCTTCTGTTATTCTCTATAACACACTCTGGGTTCTGTTATTCACTATAAAACACTCTGGGTTCTGTTATTCTCTATAACACACTCTGTGTTCTGTTATTCTCGATAACACACTCTGTGTTCTGTTATTCTCTATAACACACTCTGGGTTCTGTTATTCCCTATAACACACTCTGGGTTCTGTTATTCTCTGTAACACACTCTGTGTTCTGTTATTCTCTATAACACACCCTGGGTTCTGTTATTCTCGATAACACACTCTGGGTTCTGTTATCCTCTATAACACAGCCTGGGTTCTGCTATTCACTATAATACACTCTGTGTTCTGTTATTCTCGATAACACACTCTGTGTTCTGTTATTCTCTATAACACACTCTGTGTTCTGTTATTCTCTAGAATACACTCTGTGTTCTGTAATTCTCGATAACACACTCTGTGTTCTGTTATTCTCGATAACACACTCTGGGTTCTGTTATCCTCTATAACACACTGGGTTCTGTTATTCACTATAACACACTCTAGGTTCAGTTATTCTCTATAACACACTCTGGGTTCTGTTATTCTCGTTGACACACTCTGTGTTCTGTTATTCTCGATAACAGACTCTGGGGTCTGTTATTCTCTATAACACACTCTGGGTTCTGTTATTCCCTATAACACACTCTGGGTTCTGTGATTCTCTATAACACACCCTGGGTTCTGTTATTCACTATAAAACACTCCGGGTTCTGTTATTCTCTATAACACACTCTGGGTTCTGTTATTCTCTATAACACACTCTGGGTTCTGTTATTCTCGATAACACACTCTGTGCTCTGTTATTCTCGATAACACACTCTGGGTTCTGTTATTCTCTATAACACACCCTGGGTTCTGTTATTCACTAGAACACACTCTGGGTTCTGTTATTCTCTATAACACACTCTGGGTTCTGTTATTCTCTGTAACACACTCTGTGTTCTGTTATTCTCTGTAACACACTCTGTGTTCTGTTATTCTCTGTAACACACTCTGGGTTCTGTTATTCTCTATAACACACTCTGTGTTCTGTTATTCTCTGTAACACACTCTGTGTTCTGTTATTCTCTGTAACACACTCTGGGTTCTGTTATTCTCTATAACACACTCTGGGTTCTGTTATTCTCTATAACACACTCTGTGTTCTGTTATTCCCTATAAAACACTCTGGGTTCTGTTATTCTCTATAACACACTCTGGGTTCTGTTATTCTCTATAACACACTCTGGGTTCTGTTATTCTCTATAACACACCCTGGGTTCTGTTATCCACTATAACACACTGTGTGTTCTGTTATTCTCTATAACACACTCTGTGTTCTGTTATTCACTATAAAACACTCTGGGTTCTGTTATTCTCTATAACACACTCTGGGTTCTGTTATTCTCGTTGACACACTCTGTGTTCTGTTATTCTCTGTAACAGACTCTGGGGTCTGTTATTCTCTATAACACACTCTGGGTTCTGTTATTCCCTATAACACACTCTGGGTTCTGTGATTCTCTATAACACACTCTGGGTTCTGTTATTCACTATAAAACACTCTGGGTTCTGTTATTCTCTATAACACACTCTGGGTTCTGTTATTCACTATAAAACACTCTGGGTTCTGTTATTCTCTATAACACACTCTGGGTTCTGTTATTCACTATAAAACACTCTGGGTTCTGTTATTCTCTATAACACACTCTGGGTTCTGTTATTCACTATAAAACACTCTGGGTTCTGTTATTCTCTATAACACACTCTGGGTTCTGTTATTCTCTATAACACACTCTGGGTTCTGTTATTCTCTAGAACACACTCTGGGTTCTGTTATTCACTATAAAACACTCTGGGTTCTGTTATTCTCTATAACACACTCTGGGTTCTGTTATTCACTATAAAACACTCTGGGTTCTGTTATTCTCTATAACACACTCTGGGTTCTGTTATTCTCTATAACACACTCTGGGTTCTGTTATTCTCTATAACACACTCTGGGTTCTGTTATTCTCTATAACACACTCTGGGTTCTGTTATTCTCTATAACACACTCTGTGCTCTGTTATTCTCGACAACACACTCTGTGTTCTGTTATTCTCTATAACACACTCTGTGCTCTGTTATTCTCGACAACACACTCTGTGTTCTGTTATTCTCTATTACACACTCTGGGTTCTGTTATTCACTATAACACACTCTAGGTTCAGTTATTCTCTATAACACACTCTGTGTTCTGTTATTCTCTATAACACACTCTGGGTTCTGTTATTCACTATAACACACTCTAGGTTCAGTTATTCTCTATAACACACTCTGTGTTCTGTTATTCTCTGTAACAGACTCTGGGGTCTGTTATTCTCTATAACACACTCTGGGTTCTGTTATTCCCTATAACACACTCTGGGTTCTGTTATTCCCTATAACACACCCTGGGTTCTGTTATTCACTATAAAACACTCTGGGTTCTGTTATTCTCTATAACACACTCTGGGTTGTGTTATTCTCTATAACACACTCTGGGTTCTGTTATTCTCTATAACACACTCTGGGTTCTGTTATTCTCTATAACACACTCTGGGTTCTGTTATTCTCGATAACACACTCTGTGCTCTGTTATTCTCGATAACACACTCTGGGTTCTGTTATTCTCTATGACACACTCTGTGTTCTGTTATTCTCCATAACACACTCTGAGTTCTGTTATTCTCTATAACACACTCTGTGTTCTGTTATTCTCTATAACACACCCTGGGTTCTGTTATTCTCTGTAACACACTCTGGGTTCTGTTATTCCCTATAACACACTCTGGGTTCTGTTATTCTCTGTAACACACTCTGTGTTCTGTTATTCTCCATAACACACTCTGAGTTCTGTTATTCTCTATAACACACTCTGGGTTCTGTTATTCTCTGTAACACACTCTGTGTTCTGTTATTCTCCATAACACACTCTGAGTTCTGTTATTCTCTATAACACACTCCGTGTTCTGTTATTCTCTAAAACACACCCTGGGTTCTGTTATTCACTATAACACACTCTGTGTTCTGTTATTCTCTATAACACACCCTGGGTTCTGTTATTCTCTATAACACACTCTGGGTTCTGTTATTCCCTATAACACACTCTGGGTTCTGTTATTCTCTGTAACACACTCTGTGTTCTGTTATTCTCCATAACACACTCTGAGTTCTGTTATTCTCTATAACACACTCTGAGTTCTGTTATTCTCTGTAACACACTCTGGGTTCTGTTATTCTCTATAACACACTCTGGGTTCTGTTATTCTCTGTAACACACTCTGTGTTCTGTTATTCTATATAACACACTCTGTGTTCTGTTATTCACTATAACACACCCTGGGTTCTGTTATTCTCTATAACACACTCTGGGTTCTGTTATTCTCTGTAACACACTCTGTGTTCTGTTATTCTCTATAACACACTCTGTGTTCTGTTATTCACTATAACACACCCTGGGTTCTGTTATTCTCTATAACACACTCTGGGTTCTGTTATTCCCTATAACACACTCTGGGTTCTGTTATTCTCTGTAACACACTCTGTGTTCAGTTATTCTCGATAACACACTCTGGGTTCTGTTATTCACTATAAAACACTCTGGGTTCTGTTATTCTCTATAACACACTCTGGGTTCTGTTATTCTATATAACACACTCTGGGTTCTGTTATTCTCGACAACACACTCTGTGTTCTGTTATTCTCTATAACACACTCTGTGTTCTGTTATTCCCTATAACACACTCTGTGTTCTGTTATTCACTAGAACACACTCTGGGTTCTGTTATTCTCTATAACACACTCTGGGTTCTGTTATTCTCTGTAACACACTCTGTGTTCTGTTATCCACTATAACACACTGTGTGTTCTGTTATTCACTAGAACACACTCTGGGTTCTGTTATTCTCTATAACACACTCTGGGTTCTGTTATTCTCTGTAACACACTCTGTGTTCTGTTATCCACTATAACACACTCTGTGTTCTGTTATTCACTAGAACACACTCTGGGTTCTGTTATTCTCTATAACACACTCTGGGTTCTGTTATTCCCTATAACACACTCTGGGTTCTGTTATTCTCTATAACACACTCTGTGTTCTGTTATTTTCTATAACACACCCTGGGTTCTGTTATTCACTATAAAACAGTCTGGCTTCTGTTATTCTCTATAACACACTCTGCGTTCTGTTATTCCCTATAACACACTCTGTGTTCTGTTATTCACTAGATCACACTCTGGGTTCTGTTATTCTCTATAACACACTCTGGGTTCTGTTATTCTCTGTAACACACTCTGTGTTCTGTTATCCACTATAACACACTCTGTGTTCTGTTATTCACTAGAACACACTCTGGGTTCTGTCATTCTCTATAACACACTCTGGGTTCTGTTATTCCCTATAACACACTCTGGGTTCTGTTATTCTCTATAACACACTCTGTGTTCTGTTATTTTCTATAACACACCCTGGGTTCTGTTATTCACTATAAAACAGTCTGGCTTCTGTTATTCTCTATAACACACTCTGGGTTCTGTTATTCACTATAAAACACTCTGGGTTCTGTTATTCTCTATAACACACTCTGTGTTCTGTTATTCTCGATAACACACTCTGTGTTCTGTTATTCTCTATAACACACTCTGGGTTCTGTTATTCCCTATAACACACTCTGGGTTCTGTTATTCTCTGTAACACACTCTGTGTTCTGTTATTCTCTATAACACACCCTGGGTTCTGTTATTCTCGATAACACACTCTGGGTTCTGTTATCCTCTATAACACAGCCTGGGTTCTGCTATTCACTATAATACACTCTGTGTTCTGTTATTCTCGATAACACACTCTGTGTTCTGTTATTCTCTATAACACACTCTGTGTTCTGTTATTCTCTAGAATACACTCTGTGTTCTGTAATTCTCGATAACACACTCTGTGTTCTGTTATTCTCGATAACACACTCTGGGTTCTGTTATCCTCTATAACACACTGGGTTCTGTTATTCACTATAACACACTCTAGGTTCAGTTATTCTCTATAACACACTCTGGGTTCTGTTATTCTCGTTGACACACTCTGTGTTCTGTTATTCTCGATAACAGACTCTGGGGTCTGTTATTCTCTATAACACACTCTGGGTTCTGTTATTCCCTATAACACACTCTGGGTTCTGTGATTCTCTATAACACACCCTGGGTTCTGTTATTCACTATAAAACACTCCGGGTTCTGTTATTCTCTATAACACACTCTGGGTTCTGTTATTCTCTATAACACACTCTGGGTTCTGTTATTCTCGATAACACACTCTGTGCTCTGTTATTCTCGATAACACACTCTGGGTTCTGTTATTCTCTATAACACACCCTGGGTTCTGTTATTCACTAGAACACACTCTGGGTTCTGTTATTCTCTATAACACACTCTGGGTTCTGTTATTCTCTGTAACACACTCTGTGTTCTGTTATTCTCTGTAACACACTCTGTGTTCTGTTATTCTCTGTAACACACTCTGGGTTCTGTTATTCTCTATAACACACTCTGTGTTCTGTTATTCTCTGTAACACACTCTGTGTTCTGTTATTCTCTGTAACACACTCTGGGTTCTGTTATTCTCTATAACACACTCTGGGTTCTGTTATTCTCTATAACACACTCTGTGTTCTGTTATTCCCTATAAAACACTCTGGGTTCTGTTATTCTCTATAACACACTCTGGGTTCTGTTATTCTCTATAACACACTCTGGGTTCTGTTATTCTCTATAACACACCCTGGGTTCTGTTATCCACTATAACACACTGTGTGTTCTGTTATTCTCTATAACACACTCTGGCTTCTGTTATTCTCTATAACACACTCTGGGTTCTGTTATTCTCTATAACACACTCTGTGTTCCGTTATTCCCTATAACACACTCTGTGTTCTGTTATTCTCTGTAACACACTCTGTGTTCTGTTATCCACTATAACACACTCTGGGTTCTGTTATTCTCTATAACACACCGTGGGTTCTGTTATTCTCGATAACACACTCTGTGTTCTGTTATTCTCTATAACACACTCTGTGTTCCGTTATTCCCTATAACACACTCTGTGTTCTGTTATTCTCTGTAACACACTCTGTGTTCTGTTATCCACTATAACACACTCTGGGTTCTGTTATTCTCTATAACACACCCTGGGTTCTGTTATTCTCGATAACACACTCTGTGTTCTGTTATTCTCTATAACACACTCTGTGTTCCGTTATTCCCTATAACACACTCTGTGTTCTGTTATTCTCTGTAACACACTCTGTGTTCTGTTATCCACTATAACACCCTCTGGGTTCTGTTATTCTCTATAACACACTCTGTGTTCTATTATTCTCTATAACACACTCTGTGTTCTGTTATTCCCGATGACACACTCTGTGTTCTGTTATTCTCGATAACACACTCTGGGTTCTGTTATTCTCTATAACACACCATGGGTTCTGTTATTCACTATAAAACACTCAGGGTTCTGTTATCCACTATAACACCCTCTGGGTTCTGTTATTCTCTATAACACACTCTGTGTTCTGTTATTCCCTATAACACACTCTGTGTTCTGTTATTCTCTGTAACACACTCAGGGTTCTGTTATTCTCTATAACACTCTCTGGGTTGTGTTATTCTCTATAACACACTTTGGGTTCTGTTATTCTCGATAACACACTCTGGGTTCTGTTATTCTCTATGACACACTCTGTGTTCTGTTCTTCTCGATAACACACTCTGTGTTCTGTTATTCTCGATAACACACTCTGTGTTCTGTTATTCTCGATAACACACTCTGTGTTCTGTTATTCTCGATAACACACTCTGTGTGCTGTTATTCTCCATAACACACTGTGGGTTCTGTTATTCTCTATAACACACTCTGGGTTCTGTTATTCTCTATAACACACTCTGCGTTCTGTTGTTCTCGACAACACACTCTGTGTTCTGTTATTCTCTTTAACACTCTTTGGGTTCTGTTATTCTCTATAACACACCCTGGGTTCTGTTATTCACTACAACACACTCTGGGTTCTGTTATTCACTATAACACACTCTGGGTTCAGTTATTCTCTATAACACACTCTGGGTTCTGTTATTCTCGTTGACACACTCTGTGTTCTGTTATTCTCTGTAACAGACTCTGGGGTCTGTTATTCTCTATAACACACTCTGGGTTCTGTTATTCCCTATAACACACTCTGGGTTCTGTGATTCTCTATAACACACTCTGGGTTCTGTTATTCACTATAAAACACTCTGGGTTCTGTTATTCTCTATAACACACTCTGGGTTCTGTTATTCACTACAACACACTCTGGGTTCTGTTATTCACTATAACACACTCTGGGTTCAGTTATTCTCTATAACACACTCTGGGTTCTGTTATTCTCGTTGACACACTCTGTGTTCTGTTATTCTCTGTAACAGACTCTGGGGTCTGTTATTCTCTATAACACACTCTGGGTTCTGTTATTCCCTATAACACACTCTGGGTTCTGTGATTCTCTATAACACACTCTGGGTTCTGTTATTCACTATAAAACACTCTGGGTTCTGTTATTCTCTATAACACACTCTGGGTTCTGTTATTCACTATAAAACACTCTGGGTTCTGTTATTCTCTATAACACACTCTGGGTTCTGTTATTCACTATAAAACACTCTGGGTTCTGTTATTCTCTATAACACACTCTGGGTTCTGTTATTCACTATAAAACACTCTGGGTTCTGTTATTCTCTATAACACACTCTGGGTTCTGTTATTCTCTATAACACACTCTGGGTTCTGTTATTCTCTATAACACACTCTGGGTTCTGTTATTCACTATAAAACACTCTGGGTTCTGTTATTCTCTATAACACACTCTGGGTTCTGTTATTCACTATAAAACACTCTGGGTTCTGTTATTCTCTATAACACACTCTGGGTTCTGTTATTCTCTATAACACACTCTGGGTTCTGTTATTCTCTATAACACACTCTGGGTTCTGTTATTCTCTATAACACACTCTGGGTTCTGTTATTCTCTATAACACACTCTGTGCTCTGTTATTCTCGACAACACACTCTGTGTTCTGTTATTCTCTATAACACACTCTGTGCTCTGTTATTCTCGACAACACACTCTGTGTTCTGTTATTCTCTATTACACACTCTGGGTTCTGTTATTCACTATAACACACTCTAGGTTCAGTTATTCTCTATAACACACTCTGTGTTCAGTTATTCTCTATAACACACTCTGGGTTCTGTTATTCACTATAACACACTCTAGGTTCAGTTATTCTCTATAACACACTCTGTGTTCAGTTATTCTCTATAACACACTCTGGGTTCTGTTATTCACTATAACACACTCTAGGTTCAGTTATTCTCTATAACACACTCTGTGTTCTGTTATTCTCTGTAACAGACTCTGGGGTCTGTTATTCTCTATAACACACTCTGGGTTCTGTTATTCCCTATAACACACTCTGGGTTCTGTTATTCCCTATAACACACCCTGGGTTCTGTTATTCACTATAAAACACTCTGGGTTCTGTTATTCTCTATAACACACTCTGGGTTGTGTTATTCTCTATAACACACTCTGGGTTCTGTTATTCTCTATAACACACTCTGGGTTCTGTTATTCTCTATAACACACTCTGGGTTCTGTTATTCTCGATAACACACTCTGTGCTCTGTTATTCTCGATAACACACTCTGGGTTCTGTTATTCTCTATGACACACTCTGTGTTCTGTTATTCTCCATAACACACTCTGAGTTCTGTTATTCTCTATAACACACTCTGTGTTCTGTTATTCTCTATAACACACCCTGGGTTCTGTTATTCTCTGTAACACACTCTGGGTTCTGTTATTCCCTATAACACACTCTGGGTTCTGTTATTCTCTGTAACACACTCTGTGTTCTGTTATTCTCCATAACACACTCTGAGTTCTGTTATTCTCTATAACACACTCTGGGTTCTGTTATTCTCTGTAACACACTCTGTGTTCTGTTATTCTCCATAACACACTCTGAGTTCTGTTATTCTCTATAACACACTCTGTGTTCTGTTATTCTCTAAAACACACCCTGGGTTCTGTTATTCACTATAACACACTCTGTGTTCTGTTATTCTCTATAACACACCCTGGGTTCTGTTATTCTCTATAACACACTCTGGGTTCTGTTATTCCCTATAACACACTCTGGGTTCTGTTATTCTCTGTAACACACTCTGTGTTCTGTTATTCTCCATAACACACTCTGAGTTCTGTTATTCTGTATAACACACTCTGAGTTCTGTTATTCTCTGTAACACACTCTGGGTTCTGTTATTCTCTATAACACACTCTGGGTTCTGTTATTCTCTGTAACACACTCTGTGTTCTGTTATTCTATATAACACACTCTGTGTTCTGTTATTCACTATAACACACCCTGGGTTCTGTTATTCTCTATAACACACTCTGGGTTCTGTTATTCTCTGTAACACACTCTGTGTTCTGTTATTCTCTATAACACACTCTGTGTTCTGTTATTCACTATAACACACCCTGGGTTCTGTTATTCTCTATAACACACTCTGGGTTCTGTTATTCCCTATAACACACTCTGGGTTCTGTTATTCTCTGTAACACACTCTGTGTTCTGTTATTCTCGATAACACACTCTGGGTTCTGTTATTCACTATAAAACACTCTGGGTTCTGTTATTCTCTATAACACACTCTGGGTTCTGTTATTCTCTATAACACACTCTGGGTTCTGTTATTCTCGACAACACACTCTGTGTTCTGTTATTCTCTATAACACACTCTGTGTTCTGTTATTCCCTATAACACACTCTGTGTTCTGTTATTCACTAGAACACACTCTGGGTTCTGTTATTCTCTATAACACACTCTGGGTTCTGTTATTCTCTGTAACACACTCTGTGTTCTGTTATCCACTATAACACACTGTGTGTTCTGTTATTCTCTATAACACACTCTGTGTTCCGTTATTCCCTATAACACACTCTGTGTTCTGTTATTCTCTATAACACACTCTGTGTTCTGTTATTCACTATAAAACACTCAGGGTTCTGTTATCCACTATAACACACTGTGTGTTCTGTTATTCTCTATAACACACTCTGTGTTCCGTTATCCACTATAACACACTGTGTGTTCTGTTATTCTCTATAACACACTCTGTGTTCCGTTATTCCCTATAACACACTCTGTGTTCTGTTATTCTCTATAACACACTCTGTGTTCTGTTATCCACTATAACACACTGTGTGTTCTGTTATTCTCTATAACACACTCTGTGTTCCGTTATTCCCTATAACACACTCTGTGTTCTGTTATTCTCTATAACACACTCTGTGTTCTGTTATTCTCTATAACACCCTCTGGGTTCTGTTATTCTCTATAACACACTCTGTGTTCTGTTATTCCCTATAACACAATCTGTGTTCTGTTATTCTCTATAACACACTCTGTGTTCCGTTATTCCCTATAACACACTCTGTGTTCTGTTATTCTCTAAAACACACCCTGGGTTCTGTTATTCACTATAAAACACTCAGGGTTCTGTTATCCACTATAACACCCTCTGGGTTCTGTTATTCTCTATAACACACTCTGTGTTCTGTTATTCCCTATAACACACTCTGTGTTCTGTTATTCTCTAAAACACACCCTGGGTTCTGTTATTCACTATAAAACACTCAGGGTTCTGTTATCCACTATAACACCCTCTGGGTTCTGTTATTTTCTATAACACACTCTGTGTTCTGTTATTCCCTATAACACACTCTGTGTTCTGTTATTCTCTGTAACACACTCTGTGTTCTGTTATTTTCTATAACACACTCTGTGTTCTGTTATTCCCTATAACACACTCTGTGTTCTGTTATTTTCTATAACACCCTCTGGGTTCTGTTATTTTCTATAACACACTCTGTGTTCTGTTATTCTCTGTAACACACTCTGTGTTCTGTTATTCCCTATAACACACTCTGTGTTCTGTTATTCTCTGTAACACACTCTGTGTTCTGTTATTCCCTATAACACACTCTGGGTTCTGTTATTTTCTATAACACACTCTGGGTTCTGTTATTCTCGTTGATACACTCTGTGTTCTGTTATTCTCTGTAACAGACTCTGGGGTCTGTTATTCTCTATAACACACTCTGGGTTCTGTTATTCCCTATAACACACTCTGGGTTCTGTGATTCTCTATAACACACTCTGGGTTCTGTTATTCACTATAAAACACTCTGGGTTCTGTTATTCTCTATAACACACTCTGGGTTCTGTTATTCACTATAACACACTCTGTGTTCTGTTATTCTCTGTAACACACTCTGTGTTCTGTTATCCACTATAACACACTCTGGGTTCTGTTATTCTCTATAACACACCGTGGGTTCTGTTATTCTCGATAACACACTCTGTGTTCTGTTATTCTCTATAACACACTCTGTGTTCCGTTATTCCCTATAACACACTCTGTGTTCTGTTATTCTCTGTAACACACTCTGTGTTCTGTTATCCACTATAACACACTCTGGGTTCTGTTATTCTCTATAACACACCCTGGGTTCTGTTATTCTCGATAACACACTCTGTGTTCTGTTATTCTCTATAACACACTCTGTGTTCCGTTATTCCCTATAACACACTCTGTGTTCTGTTATTCCCGATGACACACTCTGTGTTCTGTTATTCTCGATAACACACTCTGGGTTCTGTTATTCTCTATAACACACCATGGGTTCTGTTATTCACTATAAAACACTCAGGGTTCTGTTATCCACTATAACACCCTCTGGGTTCTGTTATTCTCTATAACACACTCTGTGTTCTGTTATTCCCTATAACACACTCTGTGTTCTGTTATTCTCTGTAACACACTCAGGGTTCTGTTATTCTCTATAACACTCTCTGGGTTGTGTTATTCTCTATAACACACTTTGGGTTCTGTTATTCTCGATAACACACTCTGGGTTCTGTTATTCTCTATGACACACTCTGTGTTCTGTTATTCTCGATAACACACTCTGTGTTCTGTTATTCTCGATAACACACTCTGTGTTCTGTTATTCTCGATAACACACTCTGTGTTCTGTTATTCTCGATAACACACTCTGTGTGCTGTTATTCTCCATAACACACTGTGGGTTCTGTTATTCTCTATAACACACTCTGGGTTCTGTTATTCTCGATAACACACTCTGTGTTCTGTTATTCTCGATAACACACTCTGTGTTCTGTTATTCTCGATAACACACTCTGTGTTCTGTTATTCTCGATAACACACTCTGTGTGCTGTTATTCTCCATAACACACTGTGGGTTCTGTTATTCTCTATAACACACTCTGGGTTCTGTTATTCTCTATAACACACTCTGCGTTCTGTTGTTCTCGACAACACACTCTGTGTTCTGTTATTCTCTTTAACACTCTTTGGGTTCTGTTATTCTCTATAACACACCCTGGGTTCTGTTATTCACTACAACACACTCTGGGTTCTGTTATTCACTATAACACACTCTGGGTTCAGTTATTCTCTATAACACACTCTGGGTTCTGTTATTCTCGTTGACACACTCTGTGTTCTGTTATTCTCTGTAACAGACTCTGGGGTCTGTTATTCTCTATAACACACTCTGGGTTCTGTTATTCCCTATAACACACTCTGGGTTCTGTGATTCTCTATAACACACTCTGGGTTCTGTTATTAACTATAAAACACTCTGGGTTCTGTTATTCTCTATAACACACTCTGGGTTCTGTTATTCACTATAAAACACTCTGGGTTCTGTTATTCTCTATAACACACTCTGGGTTCTGTTATTCACTATAAAACACTCTGGGTTCTGTTATTCTCTATAACACACTCTGGGTTCTGTTATTCACTATAAAACACTCTGGGTTCTGTTATTCTCTATAACACACTCTGGGTTCTGTTATTCTCTATAACACACTCTGGGTTCTGTTATTCTCTATAACACACTCTGGGTTCTGTTATTCACTATAAAACACTCTGGGTTCTGTTATTCTCTATAACACACTCTGGGTTCTGTTATTCACTATAAAACACTCTGGGTTCTGTTATTCTCTATAACACACTCTGGGTTCTGTTATTCTCTATAACACACTCTGGGTTCTGTTATTCTCTATAACACACTCTGGGTTCTGTTATTCTCTATAACACACTCTGGGTTCTGTTATTCTCTATAACACACTCTGTGCTCTGTTATTCTCGACAACACACTCTGTGTTCTGTTATTCTCTATAACACACTCTGTGCTCTGTTATTCTCGACAACACACTCTGTGTTCTGTTATTCTCTATTACACACTCTGGGTTCTGTTATTCACTATAACACACTCTAGGTTCAGTTATTCTCTATAACACACTCTGTGTTCTGTTATTCTCTATAACACACTCTGGGTTCTGTTATTCACTATAACACACTCTAGGTTCAGTTATTCTCTATAACACACTCTGTGTTCTGTTATTCTCTGTAACAGACTCTGGGGTCTGTTATTCTCTATAACACACTCTGGGTTCTGTTATTCCCTATAACACACTCTGGGTTCTGTTATTCCCTATAACACACCCTGGGTTCTGTTATTCACTATAAAACACTCTGGGTTCTGTTATTCTCTATAACACACTCTGGGTTGTGTTATTCTCTATAACACACTCTGGGTTCTGTTATTCTCTATAACACACTCTGGGTTCTGTTATTCTCTATAACACACTCTGGGTTCTGTTATTCTCGATAACACACTCTATGCTCTGTTATTCTCGATAACACACTCTGGGTTCTGTTATTCTCTATGACACACTCTGTGTTCTGTTATTCTCCATAACACACTCTGAGTTCTGTTATTCTCTATAACACACTCTGTGTTCTGTTATTCTCTATAACACACCCTGGGTTCTGTTATTCTCTGTAACACACTCTGGGTTCTGTTATTCCCTATAACACACTCTGGGTTCTGTTATTCTCTGTAACACACTCTGTGTTCTGTTATTCTCCATAACACACTCTGAGTTCTGTTATTCTCTATAACACACTCTGGGTTCTGTTATTCTCTGTAACACACTCTGTGTTCTGTTATTCTCCATAACACACTCTGAGTTCTGTTATTCTCTATAACACACTCTGTGTTCTGTTATTCTCTAAAACACACCCTGGGTTCTGTTATTCACTATAACACACTCTGTGTTCTGTTATTCTCTATAACACACCCTGGGTTCTGTTATTCTCTATAACACACTCTGGGTTCTGTTATTCCCTATAACACACTCTGGGTTCTGTTATTCTCTGTAACACACTCTGTGTTCTGTTATTCTCCATAACACACTCTGAGTTCTGTTATTCTCTATAACACACTCTGAGTTCTGTTATTCTCTGTAACACACTCTGGGTTCTGTAATTCTCTATAACACACTCTGGGTTCTGTTATTCTCTGTAACACACTCTGTGTTCTGTTATTCTATATAACACACTCTGTGTTCTGTTATTCACTATAACACACCCTGGGTTCTGTTATTCTCTATAACACACTCTGGGTTCTGTTATTCTCTGTAACACACTCTGTGTTCTGTTATTCTCTATAACACACTCTGTGTTCTGTTATTCACTATAACACACCCTGGGTTCTGTTATTCTCTATAACACACTCTGGGTTCTGTTATTCCCTATAACACACTCTGGGTTCTGTTATTCTCTGTAACACACTCTGTGTTCTGTTATTCTCGATAACACACTCTGGGTTCTGTTATTCACTATAAAACACTCTGGGTTCTGTTATTCTCTATAACACACTCTGGGTTCTGTTATTCTCTATAACACACTCTGGGTTCTGTTATTCTCGACAACACACTCTGTGTTCTGTTATTCTCTATAACACACTCTGTGTTCTGTTATTCCCTATAACACACTCTGTGTTCTGTTATTCACTAGAACACACTCTGGGTTCTGTTATTCTCTATAACACACTCTGGGTTCTGTTATTCTCTGTAACACACTCTGTGTTCTGTTATCCACTATAACACACTGTGTGTTCTGTTATTCACTAGAACACACTCTGGGTTCTGTTATTCTCTATAACACACTCTGGGTTCTGTTATTCTCTGTAACACACTCTGTGTTCTGTTATTCTCTATAACACACTCTGTGTTCTGTTATTCCCTATAACACACTCTGTGTTCTGTTATTCACTAGAACACACTCTGGGTTCTGTTATTCTCTATAACACACTCTGGGTTCTGTTATTCTCTGTAACACACTCTGTGTTCTGTTATCCACTATAACACACTCTGTGTTCTGTTATTCACTAGAACACACTCTGGGTTCTGTTATTCTCTATAACACACTCTGGGTTCTGTTATTCTCTATAACACACTCTGGGTTCTGTTATTCTCTGTAACACACTCTGTGTTCTGTTATTCACTAGAACACACTCTGGGTTCTGTTATTCTCTATAACACACTCTGGGTTCTGTTATTCTCTATAACACACTCTGTGTTCCGTTATTCCCTATAACACACTCTGTGTTCTGTTATTCTCTATAACACACTCTGTGTTCTGTTATTCACTATAAAACACTCAGGGTTCTGTTATCCACTATAACACCCTCTGGGTTCTGTTATTCTCTATAACACACTCTGTGTTCTGTTATTCCCTATAACACACTCTGTGTTCTGTTATTCTCTATAACACACTCTGTGTTCCGTTATTCCCTATAACACACTCTGTGTTCTGTTATTCTCTAAAACACACCCTGGGTTCTGTTATTCACTATAAAACACTCAGGGTTCTGTTATCCACTATAACACCCTCTGGGTTCTGTTATTCTCTATAACACACTCTGTGTTCTGTTATTCCCTATAACACACTCTGTGTTCTGTTATTCTCTAAAACACACCCTGGGTTCTGTTATTCACTATAAAACACTCAGGGTTCTGTTATCCACTATAACACCCTCTGGGTTCTGTTATTTTCTATAACACACTCTGTGTTCTGTTATTCCCTATAACACACTCTGTGTTCTGTTATTCTCTGTAACACACTCTGTGTTCTGTTATTTTCTATAACACACTCTGTGTTCTGTTATTCCCTATAACACACTCTTTGTTCTGTTATTTTCTATAACACACTCTGTGTTCTGTTATTCCCTATAACACACTCTGTGTTCTGTTATTCACTATAAAACACTCAGGGTTCTGTTATCCACTATAACACCCTCTGGGTTCTGTTATTTTCTATAACACACTCTGTGTTCTGTTATTCTCTGTAACACACTCTGTGTTCTGTTATTCCCTATAACACACTCTGTGTTCTGTTATTCTCTGTAACACACTCTGTGTTCTGTTATTCCCTATAACACACTCTGGGTTCTGTTATTTTCTATAACACACTCTGGGTTCTGTTATTCTCGTTGACACACTCTGTGTTCTGTTATTCTCTGTAACAGACTCTGGGGTCTGTTATTCTCTATAACACACTCTGGGTTCTGTTATTCCCTATAACACACTCTGGGTTCTGTGATTCTCTATAACACACTCTGGGTTCTGTTATTCACTATAAAACACTCTGGGTTCTGTTATTCTCTATAACACACTCTCGGTTCTGTTATTCACTATAAAACACTCTGGGTTCTGTTATTCTCTATAACACACTCTGGGTTCTGTTATTCTCTATAACACACTCTGGGTTCTGTTATTCTCGATAACACACTCTGTGCTCTGTTATTCTCGACAACACACTCTGTGTTCTGTTATTCTCTATAACACACTCTGTGCTCTGTTATTCTCGACAACACACTCTGTGTTCTGTTATTCTCTATAACACACTCTGGGTTCTGTTATTCACTATAACACACTCTAGGTTCAGTTATTCTCTATAACACACTCTGTGTTCTGTTATTCTCTATAACACACTCTGTGTTCTGTTATTCTCTATAACACACCCTGGGTTCTGTTATTCTCTATAACACACTCTGGGTTCTGTTATTCCCTATAACACACTCTGGGTTCTGTTATTCTCTGTAACACACTCTGTGTTCTATTATTCTCTATAACACACCCTGGGTTCTGTTATTCACTATAAAACACTCTGGGTTCTGTTATTCTCTATAACACACTCTGGGTTCTGTTATTCACTACAACACACTCTGGGTTCAGTTATTCTCTATAACACACTCTGGGTTCTGTTATTCTCTTTAACACTCTTTGGGTTCTGTTATTCTCTATAACACACCCTGGGTTCTGTTATTCACTACAACACACTCTGGGTTCTGTTATTCTCTATAACACACTCTGGGTTCTGTTATTCTCGATAACACACTCTGTGCTCTGTTATTCTCGATAACACACTCTGGGTTCTGTTATTCTCTATGACACACTCTGTGTTCTGTTATTCTCCATAACACACTCTGAGTTCTGTTATTCTCTATAACACACTCTGTGTTCTGTTATTCTCTATAACACACCCTGGGTTCTGTTATTCTCTGTAACACACTCTGGGTTCTGTTATTCCCTATAACACACTCTGGGTTCTGTTATTCTCTGTAACACACTCTGTGTTCTGTTATTCTCCATAACACACTCTGAGTTCTGTTATTCTCTATAACACACTCTGGGTTCTGTTATTCTCTGTAACACACTCTGTGTTCTGTTATTCTCCATAACACACTCTGAGTTCTGTTATTCTCTATAACACACTCTGTGTTCTGTTATTCTCTAAAACACACCCTGGGTTCTGTTATTCACTATAACACACTCTGTGTTCTGTTATTCTCTATAACACACCCTGGGTTCTGTTATTCTCTATAACACACTCTGGGTTCTGTTATTCCCTATAACACACTCTGGGTTCTGTTATTCTCTGTAACACACTCTGTGTTCTGTTATTCTCCATAACACACTCTGAGTTCTGTTATTCTCTATAACACACTCTGAGTTCTGTTATTCTCTGTAACACACTCTGGGTTCTGTTATTCTCTATAACACACTCTGGGTTCTGTTATTCTCTGTAACACACTCTGTGTTCTGTTATTCTATATAACACACTCTGTGTTCTGTTATTCACTATAACACACCCTGGGTTCTGTTATTCTCTATAACACACTCTGGGTTCTGTTATTCTCTGTAACACACTCTGTGTTCTGTTATTCTCTATAACACACTCTGTGTTCTGTTATTCACTATAACACACCCTGGGTTCTGTTATTCTCTATAACACACTCTGGGTTCTGTTATTCCCTATAACACACTCTGGGTTCTGTTATTCTCTGTAACACACTCTGTGTTCTGTTATTCTCGATAACACACTCTGGGTTCTGTTATTCACTATAAAACACTCTGGGTTCTGTTATTCTCTATAACACACTCTGGGTTCTGTTATTCTCTATAACACACTCTGGGTTCTGTTATTCTCGACAACACACTCTGTGTTCTGTTATTCTCTATAACACACTCTGTGTTCTGTTATTCCCTATAACA
Organism: Heterodontus francisci; assembly: GCF_036365525.1. NCBI lineage: Eukaryota > Metazoa > Chordata > Chondrichthyes > Heterodontiformes > Heterodontidae > Heterodontus > Heterodontus francisci. The sequence goes on from NW_027141328.1 coordinate 516,769, forward strand.
CACTCTGTGTTCTGTTATTCACTAGAACACACTCTGGGTTCTGTTATTCTCTATAACACACTCTGGGTTCTGTTATTCTCTGTAACACACTCTGTGTTCTGTTATCCACTATAACACACTGTGTGTTCTGTTATTCACTAGAACACACTCTGGGTTCTGTTATTCTCTATAACACACTCTGGGTTCTGTTATTCTCTGTAACACACTCTGTGTTCTGTTATTCTCTATAACACACTCTGTGTTCTGTTATTCCCTATAACACACTCTGTGTTCTGTTATTCACTAGAACACACTCTGGGTTCTGTTATTCTCTATAACACACTCTGGGTTCTGTTATTCTCTGTAACACACTCTGTGTTCTGTTATCCACTATAACACACTCTGTGTTCTGTTATTCACTAGAACACACTCTGGGTTCTGTTATTCTCTATAACACACTCTGGGTTCTGTTATTCTCTATAACACACTCTGGGTTCTGTTATTCTCTGTAACACACTCTGTGTTCTGTTATTCACTAGAACACACTCTGGGTTCTGTTATTCTCTATAACACACTCTGGGTTCTGTTATTCTCTATAACACACTCTGTGTTCTGTTATTCCCTATAACACACTCTGTGTTCTGTTATTCTCTATAACACACTCTGTGTTCTGTTATTCACTATAAAACACTCAGGGTTCTGTTATCCACTATAACACCCTCTGGGTTCTGTTATTCTCTATAACACACTCTGTGTTCTGTTATTCCCTATAACACACTCTGTGTTCTGTTATTCTCTATAACACACTCTGTGTTCCGTTATTCCCTATAACACACTCTGTGTTCTGTTATTCTCTAAAACACACCCTGGGTTCTGTTATTCACTATAAAACACTCAGGGTTCTGTTATCCACTATAACACCCTCTGGGTTCTGTTATTCTCTATAACACACTCTGTGTTCTGTTATTCCCTATAACACACTCTGTGTTCTGTTATTCTCTAAAACACACCCTGGGTTCTGTTATTCACTATAAAACACTCAGGGTTCTGTTATCCACTATAACACCCTCTGGGTTCTGTTATTTTCTATAACACACTCTGTGTTCTGTTATTCCCTATAACACACTCTGTGTTCTGTTATTCTCTGTAACACACTCTGTGTTCTGTTATTTTCTATAACACACTCTGTGTTCTGTTATTCCCTATAACACACTCTGTGTTCTGTTATTTTCTATAACACACTCTGTGTTCTGTTATTCCCTATAACACACTCTGTGTTCTGTTATTCACTATAAAACACTCAGGGTTCTGTTATCCACTATAACACCCTCTGGGTTCTGTTATTTTCTATAACACACTCTGTGTTCTGTTATTCTCTGTAACACACACTGTGTTCTGTTATTCCCTATAACACACTCTGTGTTCTGTTATTCTCTGTAACACACTCTGTGTTCTGTTATTCCCTATAACACACTCTGGGTTCTGTTATTTTCTATAACACACTCTGGGTTCTGTTATTCTCGTTGACACACTCTGTGTTCTGTTATTCTCTGTAACAGACTCTGGGGTCTGTTATTCTCTATAACACACTCTGGGTTCTGTTATTCCCTATAACACACTCTGGGTTCAGTGATTCTCTATAACACACTCTGGGTTCTGTTATTCACTATAAAACACTCTGGGTTCTGTTATTCTCTATAACACACTCTCGGTTCTGTTATTCACTATAAAACACTCTGGGTTCTGTTATTCTCTATAACACACTCTGGGTTCTGTTATTCTCTATAACACACTCTGGGTTCTGTTATTCTCGATAACACACTCTGTGCTCTGTTATTCTCGACAACACACTCTGTGTTCTGTTATTCTCTATAACGCACTCTGTGCTCTGTTATTCTCGACAACACACTCTGTGTTCTGTTATTCTCTATAACACACTCTGGGTTCTGTTATTCACTATAACACACTCTAGGTTCAGTTATTCTCTATAACACACTCTGTGTTCTGTTATTCTCTATAACACACTCTGTGTTCTGTTATTCTCTATAACACACCCTGGGTTCTGTTATTCTCTATAACACACTCTGGGTTCTGTTATTCCCTATAACACACTCTGGGTTCTGTTATTCTCTGTAACACACTCTGTGTTCTATTATTCTCTATAACACACTCTGGGTTCTGTTATTCACTATAAAACACTCTGGGTTCTGTTATTCTCTATAACACACTCTGGGTTCTGTTATTCACTACAACACACTCTGGGTTCAGTTATTCTCTATAACACACTCTGGGTTCTGTTATTCTCTTTAACACTCTTTGGGTTCTGTTATTCTCTATAACACACCCTGGGTTCTGTTATTCACTACAACACACTCTGGGTTCTGTTATTCTCTATAACACACTCTGGGTTCTGTTATTCTCGATAACACACTCTGTGCTCTGTTATTCTCGATAACACACTCTGGGTTCTGTTATTCTCTATGACACACTCTGTGTTCTGTTATTCTCCATAACACACTCTGAGTTCTGTTATTCTCTATAACACACTCTGTGTTCTGTTATTCTCTATAACACACCCTGGGTTCTGTTATTCTCTGTAACACACTCTGGGTTCTGTTATTCCCTATAACACACTCTGGGTTCTGTTATTCTCTGTAACACACTCTGTGTTCTGTTATTCTCCATAACACACTCTGAGTTCTGTTATTCTCTATAACACACTCTGGGTTCTGTTATTCTCTGTAACACACTCTGTGTTCTGTTATTCTCCATAACACACTCTGAGTTCTGTTATTCTCTATAACACACTCTGTGTTCTGTTATTCTCTAAAACACACCCTGGGTTCTGTTATTCACTATAACACACTCTGTGTTCTGTTATTCTCTATAACACACCCTGGGTTCTGTTATTCTCTATAACACACTCTGGGTTCTGTTATTCCCTATAACACACTCTGGGTTCTGTTATTCTCTGTAACACACTCTGTGTTCTGTTATTCTCCATAACACACTCTGAGTTCTGTTATTCTCTATAACACACTCTGAGTTCTGTTATTCTCTGTAACACACTCTGGGTTCTGTTATTCTCTATAACACACTCTGGGTTCTGTTATTCTCTGTAACACACTCTGTGTTCTGTTATTCTATATAACACACTCTGTGTTCTGTTATTCACTATAACACACCCTGGGTTCTGTTATTCTCTATAACACACTCTGGGTTCTGTTATTCTCTGTAACACACTCTGTGTTCTGTTATTCTCTATAACACACTCTGTGTTCTGTTATTCACTATAACACACCCTGGGTTCTGTTATTCTCTATAACACACTCTGGGTTCTGTTATTCCCTATAACACACTCTGGGTTCTGTTATTCTCTGTAACACACTCTGTGTTCTGTTATTCTCGATAACACACTCTGGGTTCTGTTATTCACTATAAAACACTCTGGGTTCTGTTATTCTCTATAACACACTCTGGGTTCTGTTAATCTCTATAACACACTCTGGGTTCTGTTATTCTCGACAACACACTCTGTGTTCTGTTATTCTCTATAACACACTCTGTGTTCTGTTATTCCCTATAACACACTCTGTGTTCTGTTATTCACTAGAACACACTCTGGGTTCTGTTATTCTCTATAACACACTCTGGGTTCTGTTATTCTCTGTAACACACTCTGTGTTCTGTTATCCACTATAACACACTGTGTGTTCTGTTATTCACTAGAACACACTCTGGGTTCTGTTATTCTCTATAACACACTCTGGGTTCTGTTATTCTCTGTAACACACTCTGTGTTCTGTTATTCTCTATAACACACTCTGTGTTCTGTTATTCCCTATAACACACTCTGTGTTCTGTTATTCACTAGAACACACTCTGGGTTCTGTTATTCTCTATAACACACTCTGGGTTCTGTTATTCTCTGTAACACACTCTGTGTTCTGTTATCCACTATAACACACTCTGTGTTCTGTTATTCACTAGAACACACTCTGGGTTCTGTTATTCTCTATAACACACTCTGGGTTCTGTTATTCTCTATAACACACACTGGGTTCTGTTATTCTCTGTAACACACTCTGTGTTCTGTTATTCACTAGAACACACTCTGGGTTCTGTTATTCTCTATAACACACTCTGGGTTCTGTTATTCTCTAAAACACACTCTGTGTTCCGTTATTCCCTATAACACACTCTGTGTTCTGTTATTCTCTATAACACACTCTGTGTTCTGTTATTCACTATAAAACACTCAGGGTTCTGTTATCCACTATAACACCCTCTGGGTTCTGTTATTCTCTATAACACACTCTGTGTTCTGTTATTCCCTATAACACACTCTGTGTTCTGTTATTCTCTATAACACACTCTGTGTTCCGTTATTCCCTATAACACACTCTGTGTTCTGTTATTCTCTAAAACACACCCTGGGTTCTGTTATTCACTATAAAACACTCAGGGTTCTGTTATCCACTATAACACCCTCTGGGTTCTGTTATTCTCTATAACACACTCTGTGTTCTGTTATTCCCTATAACACACTCTGTGTTCTGTTATTCTCTAAAACACACCCTGGGTTCTGTTATTCACTATAAAACACTCAGGGTTCTGTTATCCACTATAACACCCTCTGGGTTCTGTTATTTTCTATAACACACTCTGTGTTCTGTTATTCCCTATAACACACTCTGTGTTCTGTTATTCTCTGTAACACACTCTGTGTTCTGTTATTTTCTATAACACACTCTGTGTTCTGTTATTCCCTATAACACACTCTGTGTTCTGTTATTTTCTATAACACACTCTGTGTTCTGTTATTCCCTATAACACACTCTGTGTTCTGTTATTCACTATAAAACACTCAGGGTTCTGTTATCCACTATAACACCCTCTGGGTTCTGTTATTTTCTATAACACACTCTGTGTTCTGTTATTCTCTGTAACACACTCTGTGTTCTGTTATTCCCTATAACACACTCTGTGTTCTGTTATTCTCTGTAACACACTCTGTGTTCTGTTATTCCCTATAACACACTCTGGGTTCTGTTATTTTCTATAACACACTCTGGGTTCTGTTATTCTCGTTGACACACTCTGTGTTCTGTTATTCTCTGTAACAGACTCTGGGGTCTGTTATTCTCTATAACACACTCTGGGTTCTGTTATTCCCTATAACACACTCTGGGTTCTGTGATTCTCTATAACACACTCTGGGTTCTGTTATTCACTATAAAACACTCTGGGTTCTGTTATTCTCTATAACACACTCTGGGTTCTGTTATTCACTATAAAACACTCTGGGTTCTGTTATTCTCTATAACACACTCTGGGTTCTGTTATTCACTATAAAACACTCTGGGTTCTGTTATTCTCTATAACACACTCTGGGTTCTGTTATTCTCTATAACACACTCTGGGTTCTGTTATTCTCGATAACACACTCTGTGCTCTGTTATTCTCGACAACACACTCTGTGTTCTGTTATTCTCTATAACACACTCTGTGCTCTGTTATTCTCGACAACACACTCTGTGTTCTGTTATTCTCTATAACACACTCTGGGTTCTGTTATTCACTATAACACACTCTAGGTTCAGTTATTCTCTATAACACACTCTGTGTTCTGTTATTCTCTATAACACACTCTGTGTTCTGTTATTCTCTATAACACACCCTGGGTTCTGTTATTCTCTATAACACACTCTGGGTTCTGTTATTCCCTATAACACACTCTGGGTTCTGTTATTCTCTGTAACACACTCTGTGTTCTATTATTCTCTATAACACACCCTGGGTTCTGTTATTCACTATAAAACACTCTGGGTTCTGTTATTCTCTATAACACACTCTGGGTTCTGTTATTCACTACAACACACTCTGGGTTCAGTTATTCTCTATAACACACTCTGGGTTCTGTTATTCTCTTTAACACTCTATGGGTTCTGTTATTCTCTATAACACACCCTGGGTTCTGTTATTCACTACAACACACTCTGGGTTCAGTTATTCTCTATAACACACTCTGGGTTCTGTTATTCTCGTTGACACACTCTGTGTTCTGTTATTCTCTGTAACAGACTCTGGGGTCTGTTATTCTCTATAACACACTCTGGGTTCTGTTATTCCCTATAACACACTCTGGGTTCTGTTATTCTCTATAACACACTCTGGGTTCTGTTATTCACTATAAAACACTCTGGGTTCTGTTATTCTCTATAACACACTCTGGGTTCTGTTATTCTCTATAACACACTCTGGGTTCTGTTATTCTCGATAACACACTCTGTGCTCTGTTATTCTCGACAACACACTCTGTTCTGTTATTCTCTATAACACACTCTGGGTTCTGTTATTCACTATAACACACTCTAGGTTCTGTTATTCTCTATAACACACTCTGGGTTCTGTTATTCACTATAAAACACTCTGGGTTCTGTTATTCTCTATAACACACTCTGGGTTCTGTTATTCTCTATAACACACTCTGGGTTCTGTTATTCTCGATAACACACTCTGTGCTCTGTTATTCTCGACAACACAATCTGTGTTCTGTTATTCTCTATAACACACTCTGTGCTCTGTTATTCTCGACAACACACTCTGTGTTCTGTTATTCACCATAACACACTCTGTGTTCTGTTATTCTCTATAACACACTCTGGGTTCCGTTATTCTCGTTGACACACTCTGTGTTCTGTTATTCTCTGTAACAGACTCTGGGGTCTGTTATTCTCTATAACACACTCTGGGTTCTGTTATTCCCTATAACACACTCTGGGTTCTGTGATTCTCTATAACACACCCTGGGTTCTGTTATTCACTATAAAACACTCTGGGTTCTGTTATTCTCTATAACACACTCTGGGTTGTGTTATTCTCTATAACAGACTCTGGGTTCTGTTATTCTCTATAACACACTCTGGGTTCTGTTATTCTCGATAACACACTCTGTGCTCTGTTATTCTCGATAACACACTCTGGGTTCTGTTATTCTCGATAACACACTCTGTGTTCTGTTATTCTCCATAACACACTCTGAGTTCTGTTATTCTCTATAACACACTCTGTGTTCTGTTATTCTCTATAACACACCCTGGGTTCTGTTATTCTCTATAACACACTCTGGGTTCTGTTATTCCCTATAACACACTCTGGGTTCTGTTATTCTCTGTAACACACTCTGTGTTCTGTTATTCTCCATAACACATTCTGAGTTCTGTTATTCTCTATAACACACTCTGTGTTCTGTTATTCTCTATAACACACCCTGGGTTCTGTTATTCTCTATAACACACTCTGGGTTCTGTTATTCTCTATAACACACTCTGGGTTCTGTTATTCTCTATAACACACTCTGGGTTCTGTTATTCTCTGTAACACACTCTGTGTTCTGTTATTCACTAGAACACACTCTGGGTTCTGTTATTCTCTATAACACACTCTGGGTTCTGTTATTCTCTATAACACACTCTGTGTTCCGTTATTCCCTATAACACACTCTGTGTTCTGTTATTCTCTATAACTCACTCTGTGTTCTGTTATTCACTATAAAACACTCAGGGTTCTGTTATCCACTATAACACCCTCTGGGTTCTGTTATTCTCTATAACACACTCTGTGTTCTGTTATTCCCTATAACACACTCTGTGTTCTGTTATTCTCTATAACACACTCTGTGTTCCGTTATTCCCTATAACACACTCTGTGTTCTGTTATTCTCTAAAACACACCCTGGGTTCGGTTATTCACTATAAAACACTCAGGGTTCTGTTATCCACTATAACACCCTCTGGGTTCTGTTATTCTCTATAACACACTCTGTGTTCTGTTATTCCCTATAACACACTCTGTGTTCTGTTATTCTCTAAAACACACCCTGGGTTCTGTTATTCCCTATAACACACTCTGTGTTCTGTTATTCTCTGTAACACACTCTGTGTTCTGTTATTTTCTATAACACACTCTGTGTTCTGTTATTCCCTATAACACACTCTGTGTTCTGTTATTTTCTATAACACACTCTGTGTTCTGTTATTCCCTATAACACACTCTGTGTTCTGTTATTCACTATAAAACACTCAGGGTTCTGTTATCCACTATAACACCCTCTGGGTTCTGTTATTTTCTATAACACACTCTGTGTTCTGTTATTCTCTGTAACACACTCTGTGTTCTGTTATTCCCTATAACACACTCTGTGTTCTGTTATTCTCTGTAACACACTCTGTGTTCTGTTATTCCCTATAACACACTCTGGGTTCTGTTATTTTCTATAACACACTCTGGGTTCTGTTATTCTCGTTGACACACTCTGTGTTCTGTTATTCTCTGTAACAGACTCTGGGGTCTGTTATTCTCTATAACACACTCTGGGTTCTGTTATTCCCTATAACACACTCTGGGTTCTGTGATTCTCTATAACACACTCTGGGTTCTGTTATTCACTATAAAACACTCTGGGTTCTGTTATTCTCTATAACACACTCTGGGTTCTGTTATTCACTATAAAACACTCTGGGTTCTGTTATTCTCTATAACACACTCTGGGTTCTGTTATTCACTATAAAACACTCTGGGTTCTGTTATTCTCTATAACACACTCTGGGTTCTGTTATTCTCTATAACACACTCTGGGTTCTGTTATTCTCGATAACACACTCTGTGCTCTGTTATTCTCGACAACACACTCTGTGTTCTGTTATTCTCTATAACACACTCTGTGCTCTGTTATTCTCGACAACACACTCTGTGTTCTGTTATTCTCTATAACACACTCTGGGTTCTGTTATTCACTATAACACACTCTAGGTTCAGTTATTCTCTATAACACACTCTGTGTTCTGTTATTCTCTATAACACACTCTGTGTTCTGTTATTCTCTATAACACACCCTGGGTTCTGTTATTCTCTATAACACACTCTGGGTTCTGTTATTCCCTATAACACACTCTGGGTTCTGTTATTCTCTGTAACACACTCTGTGTTCTATTATTCTCTATAACACACCCTGGGTTCTGTTATTCACTATAAAACACTCTGGGTTCTGTTATTCTCTATAACACACTCTGGGTTCTGTTATTCACTACAACACACTCTGGGTTCAGTTATTCTCTATAACACACTCTGGGTTCTGTTATTCTCTTTAACACTCTTTGGGTTCTGTTATTCTCTATAACACACCCTGGGTTCTGTTATTCACTACAACACACTCTGGGTTCAGTTATTCTCTATAACACACTCTGGGTTCTGTTATTCTCGTTGACACACTCTGTGTTCTGTTATTCTCTGTAACAGACTCTGGGGTCTGTTATTCTCTATAACACACTCTGGGTTCTGTTATTCCCTATAACACACTCTGGGTTCTGTTATTCTCTATAACACACTCTGGGTTCTGTTATTCACTATAAAACACTCTGGGTTCTGTTATTCTCTATAACACACTCTGGGTTCTGTTATTCTCTATAACACACTCTGGGTTCTGTTATTCTCGATAACACACTCTGTGCTCTGTTATTCTCGACAACACACTCTGTGTTCTGTTATTCTCTATAACACACTCTGTGCTCTGTTATTCTCGACAACACACTCTGTGTTCTGTTATTCACCATAACACACTCTGTGTTCTGTTATTCTCTATAACACACTCTGGGTTCCGTTATTCTCGTTGACACACTCTGTGTTCTGTTATTCTCTGTAACAGACTCTGGGGTCTGTTATTCTCTATAACACACTCTGGGTTCTGTTATTCCCTATAACACACTCTGGGTTCTGTGATTCTCTATAACACACCCTGGGTTCTGTTATTCACTATAAAACACTCTGGGTTCTGTTATTCTCTATAACACACTCTGGGTTGTGTTATTCTCTATAACACACTCTGGATTCTGTTATTCTCTATAACACACTCTGGGTTCTGTTATTCTCGATAACACACTCTGTGCTCTGTTATTCTCGATAACACACTCTGGGTTCTGTTATTCTCGATAACACACTCTGTGTTCTGTTATTCTCCATAACACACTCTGAGTTCTGTTATTCTCTATAACACACTCTGTGTTCTGTTATTCTCTATAACACACCCTGGGTTCTGTTATTCTCTATAACACACTCTGGGTTCTGTTATTCCCTATAACACACTCTGGGTTCTGTTATTCTCTGTAACAAACTCTGTGTTCTGTTATTCTCCATAACACATTCTGAGTTCTGTTATTCTCTATAACACACTCTGTGTTCTGTTATTCTCTATAACACACCCTGGGTTCTGTTATTCTCTATAACACACTCTGGGTTCTGTTATTCCCTATAACACACTCTGGGTTCTGTTATTCTCTGTAACACACTCTGTGTTCTGTTATTCTCTATAACACACCCTGGGTTCTGTTATTCACTATAAAACACTCTGGGTTCTGTTATTCTCTATAACACACTCTGGGTTCTGTTATTCTCTATAACACACTCTGGGTTCTGTTATTCTCGATAACACACTCTGTGCTCTGTTATTCTCGACAACACACTCTGTGTTCTGTTATTCTCTATCACACACTCTGGGTTCTGTTATTCTGTATAACACACCCTGGTTTCTGTTATTCACTATGACAGACTCTGGGTTATGTTATTCTCTATAACACACTCTGGGTTCTGTTATTCACGATAACAAACTCTGTGTGCTGTTATTCTCCATAACACACTGTGGGTTCTGTTATTCTCTATAACACACTCTGCGTTCTGTTATTCTCGACAACACACTCTGTGTTCTGTTATTCTCGATAGCACACTCTGTGTTCTGTTATTCTCCATAACACACTTTGGGTTCTGTTATTCTCTATAACACACCCTGGGTTCTGTTATTCACTATAACACACTCTAGGTTCAGTTATTCTCTATAACACACTCTGGGTTCTGTTATTCTCTATAGCACACTCTGGGTTCTGTAATTCTCGTTGACACACTCTGTGTTCTGTTATTCTCTATAACAGACTCTGGGGTCTGTTATTCTCTATAACACACTCTGGGTTCTGTTATTCTCTATAACACACTCTGGGTTCTGTTATTCTCTATAGCACACTCTGGGTTCTGTAATTCTCGTTGACACACTCTGTGTTCTGTTATTCTCTATAACAGACTCTGGGTTCTGTTATTCCCTATAACACACTCTGGGTTCTGTGATTCTCTATAACACACCCTGGGTTCTGTTATTCACTATAACACACTCTAGGTTCAGTTATTCTCTATCACACACCCTGGGTTCTGTTATTCTCTATAACACACCCTGGGTTCTGTTATTCACTATAACACACTCTAGGTTCAGTTATTCTCTTTGACACACTCTGTGTTCTGTTATTCTCTGTAACAGACTCTGGGGTCTGTTATTCTCTATAACACACTCTGGGTTCTGTTATTCCCTATAACACACTCTGGGTTGTGTTATTCTCTATAACACACTCTGGGTTCTGTTATTCTCTATAACACACTCTGGGTTCTGTTATTCTCGATAACACACTCTGTGCTCTGTTATTCTCGATAACACACTCTGGGTTCTGTTATCCTCTATAACACTCTCTGTGTTCTGTTATTCTCTATAACACACCCTGGGTTCTGTTATTCACTAGAACACACTCTGGGTTCTGTTATTCTCTATAACACACTCTGGGTTCTGTTATTCCCTATAACACACTCTGGATTCTGTTATTCTCTGTAACACACTCTGTGTTCTGTTATTCTCTATAACACACTCTGGGTTGTGTTATTCTCGATAACACACTCTGGGTTCTGTTATTCTCGATAACACACTCTGGGTTCTGTTATTCTCTATGACACACTCTGTGTTCTGTTATTCTCGATAACACACTCTGGGTTCTGTTATTCTCTATAACACTCTCTGGGTTGTGTTATTCTCGATAACACACTCTGGGTTCTGTTATTCTCGATAACACACTCTGGGTTCTGCTTTTCTCTATGACACACTCTGTGTTCTGTTATCCACTATAACACACTCTGGGTTCTGTTATTCTCTATAACACTCTCTGGGTTGTGTTATTCTCGATAACACACTCTGGGTTCTGTTATTCTCGATAACACACTCTGGGTTCTGTTATTCTCTATGACACACTCTGTGTTCTGTTATTCTGTATCACACACTCTGTGTTCTGTTATTCTCTATAACACACCCTGGTTTCTGTTATTCACTATGACAGACTCTGGGTTCTGTTATTCTCTATAACACACCCTGGTTTCTGTTATTCACTATGACAGACTCTGGGTTCTGTTATTCTCTATAACACTCTCTGGGTTCTGTTATTCTCGATAACACACTCTGTGTTCTGTTATTCTCGAAAACACACTCTGTGTGCTGTTATTCTCCATAACACACTGTGGGTTCTGTTATTCTCTATAACACACTCTGCGTTCTGTTATTCTCGACAACACACTCTGTGTTCTGTTATTCTCGATAGCACACTCTGTGTTCTGTTATTCTCTATAACACACTTTGGGTTCTGCTATTCTCTATAGCACAATCTGGGTTCTGTTATTCTCGTTGACACACTCTGTGTTCTGTTATTCTCTATAACAGACTGGGGTCTGTTATTCTCTATAACACACTCTGGGTTCTGTTATTCCCTATAACACACTCTGGGTTCTGTTATTCTCTAAAACACACCCTGGGTTCTGTTATTCACTATAACACACTCTAGGTTCAGTTATTCTCTATAACACACTCTGGGTTCTGTTATTCTCTATAGCACAATCTGGGTTCTGTTATTCTCGTTGACACCCTCTGTGTTCTGTTATTCTCTATAACAGACTGGGGTCTGTTATTCTCTATAACACACTCTGGGTTCTGTTAATCCCTATAACACACTCTGGGTTCTGTTATTCTCTCAAACACACCCTGGGTTCTGTTATTCACTATAAAACACTCTGGGTTCTGTTATTCACTATAACACACTCTGGGTTCTGTTATTCTCTATAACACGCTCTGGGTTGTGTTATTCTCTATAACACACTCTGGGTTCTGTTATTCTCGATAACACACTCTGGGTTCTGTTATTCTCGATAACACACTCTGTGTTCTGTTATTCTCTATAACACACCCTGGGTTCTGTTATTCACTAGAACACACTCTGGGTTCTGTTATTCTCTATAACACACTCTGGGTTCTGTTATTCCCTATAACACACTCTGGGTTCTGTTATTCTCTGTAACACACTCTGTGTTCTGTTATTCTCTATAACACACCCTGGGTTCTGTTATTCACGATAAAACACTCTGGGTTCTGTTATCCACTATAACACTCTCTGGGTTGTGTTATTCTCTATAACACACTTTGGGTTCCGTTATTCTCGATAACACACTCTGTGTTCTGTTATTCTCTATAACACTCCCTGGGTTCTGCTTTTCTCTATAACACACTCTGGGTTCTGTTATTCCCTATAACACACTCTGGGTTCTGTTATTCTCTGCAACACACTCTGTGTTCTGTTATTCTCCATAACACACTCTGGGTTCTGTTATTCTCGATAACACACTCTGTGCTCTGTTATTCTCGACAACACACTCTGTGTTCTGTTATTCTCTATCACATACTCTGGGTTCTGTTATTCTGTATAACACACCCTGGTTTCTGTTATTCACTATGACACACTCTGTGTTCTGTTATTCTCTATAACACACCCTGGTTTCTGTTATTCACTATGACAGACTCTGGGATCTGTTATTCCCTATAACACACTCTGGGTTCTGTTATTCCCTATAACACACTCTGGGTTCTGTTATTCTCCGTAACACACTCTGTGTTCTGTTATTCTCGATAACACACTCTGTGCTCTGTTATTCTCGACAACACACTCTGTGTTCTGTTATTCTCTATAACACACTCTGGGTTCTGTTATTCTGTATAACACACTCTGTGTTCTGTTACTCTCTATAACACACCCTGGGTTCTGTTATTCTCGATAACACACTCTGTGTTCTGTTATTCTCTGTAACAGACTCTGGGGTCTGTTATTCTCTATAACACACTCTGGGTTCTGTTATTCTCTATAACACACTCTGTGTTCTGTTATTCTCTGTAACAGACTCTGGGTTCTGTTATTCTCTGTAACACACTCTGTGTTCTGTTATTCTCTATAACACACCCTGGGTTCTGTTATTCACTATAACACACTCTGGGTTCTGTTATTCTCGATAACACACTCTGTGCTCTGTTATTCTCGATAACACACTCTGGGTTCTGTTATTCTCGATAACACACTCTGTGTTCTGTTATTCTCCATAACACACTCTGAGTTCTGTTATTCTCTATAACACACTCTGTGTTCTGTTATTCTCTATAACACACCCTGGGTTCTGTTATTCTCTATAACACACTCTGGGTTCTGTTATTCCCTATAACACACTCTGGGTTCTGTTATTCTCTGTAACACACTCTGTGTTCTGTTATTCTCCATAACACATTCTGAGTTCTGTTATTCTCTATAACACACTCTGTGTTCTGTTATTCTCTATAACACACCCTGGGTTCTGTTATTCTCTATAACACACTCTGGGTTCTGTTATTCCCTATAACACACTCTGGGTTCTGTTATTCTCTGTAACACACTCTGTGTTCTGTTATTCTCTATAACACACCATGGGTTCTGTTATTCACTATAAAACACTCTGGGTTCTGTTATTCTCTATAACACACTCTGGGTTCTGTTATTCTCTATAACACACTCTGGGTTCTGTTATTCTCGATAACACACTCTGTGCTCTGTTATTCTCGACAACACACTCTGTGTTCTGTTATTCTCTATCACACACTCTGGGTTCTGTTATTCTGTATAACACACCCTGGTTTCTGTTATTCACTATGACAGACTCTGGGTTATGTTATTCTCTATAACACACTCTGGGTTCTGTTATTCACGATAACACACTCTGTGTGCTGTTATTCTCCATAACACACTGTGGGTTCTGTTATTCTCTATAACACACTCTGCGTTCTGTTATTCTCGACAACACACTCTGTGTTCTGTTATTCTCGATAGCACACTCTGTGTTCTGTTATTCTCCATAACACACTTTGGGTTCTGTTATTCTCTATAACACACCCTGGGTTCTGTTATTCACTATAACACACTCTAGGTTCAGTTATTCTCTATAACACACTCTGGGTTCTGTTATTCTCTATAGCACACTCTGGGTTCTGTAATTCTCGTTGACACACTCTGTGTTCTGTTATTCTCTATAACAGACTCTGGGGTCTGTTATTCTCTATAACACACTCTGGGTTCTGTTATTCTCTATAACACACTCTGGGTTCTGTTATTCTCTATAGCACACTCTGGGTTCTGTAATTCTCGTTGACACACTCTGTGTTCTGTTATTCTCTATAACAGACTCTGGGTTCTGTTATTCCCTATAACACACTCTGGGTTCTGTGATTCTCTATAACACACCCTGGGTTCTGTTATTCACTATAACACACTCTAGGTTCAGTTATTCTCTATCACACACCCTGGGTTCTGTTATTCTCTATAACACACCCTGGGTTCTGTTATTCACTATAACACACTCTAGGTTCAGTTATTCTCGTTGACACACTCTGTGTTCTGTTATTCTCTGTAACAGACTCTGGGGTCTGTTATTCTCTATAACACACTCTGGGTTCTGTTATTCCCTATAACACACTCTGGGTTGTGTTATTCTCTATAACACACTCTGGGTTCTGTTATTCTCTATAACACACTCTGGGTTCTGTTATTCTCGATAACACACTCTGTGCTCTGTTATTCTCGATAACACACTCTGGGTTCTGTTATCCTCTATAACATTCTCTGTGTTCTGTTATTCTCTATAACACACCCTGGGTTCTGTTATTCACTAGAACACACTCTGGGTTCTGTTATTCTCTATAACACACTCTGGGTTCTGTTATTCCCTATAACACACTCTGGATTCTGTTATTCTCTGTAACACACTCTGTGTTCTGTTATTCTCTATAACACACTCTGGGTTGTGTTATTCTCGATAACACACTCTGGGTTCTGTTATTCTCGATAACACACTCTGGGTTCTGTTATTCTCTATGACACACTCTGTGTTCTGTTATTCTCGATAACACACTCTGGGTTCTGTTATTCTCTATAACACTCTCTGGGTTGTGTTATTCTCGATAACACACTCTGGGTTCTGTTATTCTCGATAACACACTCTGGGTTCTGCTTTTCTCTATGACACACTCTGTGTTCTGTTATCCACTATAACACACTCTGGGTTCTGTTATTCTCTATAACACTCTCTGGGTTGTGTTATTCTCGATAACACACTCTGGGTTCTGTTATTCTCGATAACACACTCTGGGTTCTGTTATTCTCTATGACACACTCTGTGTTCTGTTATTCTGTATCACACACTCTGTGTTCTGTTATTCTCTATAACACACCCTGGTTTCTGTTATTCACTATGACAGACTCTGGGTTCTGTTATTCTCTATAACACACCCTGGTTTCTGTTATTCACTATGACAGACTCTGGGTTCTGTTATTCTCTATAACACTCTCTGGGTTCTGTTATTCTCGATAACACACTCTGTGTTCTGTTATTCTCGAAAACACACTCTGTGTGCTGTTATTCTCCATAACACACTGTGGGTTCTGTTATTCTCTATAACACACTCTGCGTTCTGTTATTCTCGACAACACACTCTGTGTTCTGTTATTCTCGATAGCACACTCTGTGTTCTGTTATTCTCTATAACACACTTTGGGTTCTGCTATTCTCTATAGCACAATCTGGGTTCTGTTATTCTCGTTGACACACTCTGTGTTCTGTTATTCTCTATAACAGACTGGGGTCTGTTATTCTCTATAACACACTCTGGGTTCTGTTATTCCCTATAACACACTCTGGGTTCTGTTATTCTCTAAAACACACCCTGGGTTCTGTTATTCACTATAACACACTCTAGGTTCAGTTATTCTCTATAACACACTCTGGGTTCTGTTATTCTCTATAGCACAATCTGGGTTCTGTTATTCTCGTTGACACCCTCTGTGTTCTGTTATTCTCTATAACAGACTGGGGTCTGTTATTCTCTATAACACACTCTGGGTTCTGTTAATCCCTATAACACACTCTGGGTTCTGTTATTCTCTCAAACACACCCTGGGTTCTGTTATTCACTATAAAACACTCTGGGTTCTGTTATTCACTATAACACACTCTGGGTTCTGTTATTCTCTATAACACGCTCTGGGTTGTGTTATTCTCTATAACACACTCTGGGTTCTGTTATTCTCGATAACACACTCTGGGTTCTGTTATTCTCGATAACACACTCTGTGTTCTGTTATTCTCTATAACACACCCTGGGTTCTGTTATTCACTAGAACACACTCTGGGTTCTGTTATTCTCTATAACACACTCTGGGTTCTGTTATTCCCTATAACACACTCTGGGTTCTGTTATTCTCTGTAACACACTCTGTGTTCTGTTATTCTCTATAACACACCCTGGGTTCTGTTATTCACGATAAAACACTCTGGGTTCTGTTATCCACTATAACACTCTCTGGGTTGTGTTATTCTCTATAACACACTTTGGGTTCCGTTATTCTCGATAACACACTCTGTGTTCTGTTATTCTCTATAACACACCCTGGGTTCTGCTTTTCTCTATAACACACTCTGGGTTCTGTTATTCCCTATAACACACTCTGGGTTCTGTTATTCTCTGCAACACACTCTGTGTTCTGTTATTCTCCATAACACACTCTGGGTTCTGTTATTCTCGATAACACACTCTGTGCTCTGTTATTCTCGACAACACACTCTGTGTTCTGTTATTCTCTATCACATACTCTGGGTTCTGTTATTCTGTATAACACACCCTGGTTTCTGTTATTCACTATGACACACTCTGTGTTCTGTTATTCTCTATAACACACCCTGGTTTCTGTTATTCACTATGACAGACTCTGGGTTCTGTTATTCCCTATAACACACTCTGGGTTCTGTTATTCCCTATAACACACTCTGGGTTCTGTTATTCTCCGTAACACACTCTGTGTTCTGTTATTCTCGATAACACACTCTGTGCTCTGTTATTCTCGATAACACACTCTGGGTTCTGTTATTCTCTATGACACACTCTGTGTTCTGTTATTCTGTATCACACACTCTGTGTTCTGTTATTCTCTATAACACACCCTGGTTTCTGTTATTCACTATGACAGACTCTGGGTTCTGTTATTCTCTATAACACACCCTGGTTTCTGTTATTCACTATGACAGACTCTGGGTTCTGTTATTCTCTATAACACTCTCTGGGTTCTGTTATTCTCGATAACACACTCTGTGTTCTGTTATTCTCGAAAACACACTCTGTGTGCTGTTATTCTCCATAACACACTGTGGGTTCTGTTATTCTCTATAACACACTCTGCGTTCTGTTATTCTCGACAACACACTCTGTGTTCTGTTATTCTCGATAGCACACTCTGTGTTCTGTTATTCTCTATAACACACTTTGGGTTCTGCTATTCTCTATAGCACAATCTGGGTTCTGTTATTCTCGTTGACACACTCTGTGTTCTGTTATTCTCTATAACAGACTGGGGTCTGTTATTCTCTATAACACACTCTGGGTTCTGTTATTCCCTATAACACACTCTGGGTTCTGTTATTCTCTAAAACACACCCTGGGTTCTGTTATTCACTATAACACACTCTAGGTTCAGTTATTCTCTATAACACACTCTGGGTTCTGTTATTCTCTATAGCACAATCTGGGTTCTGTTATTCTCGTTGACACCCTCTGTGTTCTGTTATTCTCTATAACAGACTGGGGTCTGTTATTCTCTATAACACACTCTGGGTTCTGTTAATCCCTATAACACACTCTGGGTTCTGTTATTCTCTCAAACACACCCTGGGTTCTGTTATTCACTATAAAACACTCTGGGTTCTGTTATTCACTATAACACACTCTGGGTTCTGTTATTCTCTATAACACGCTCTGGGTTGTGTTATTCTCTATAACACACTCTGGGTTCTGTTATTCTCGATAACACACTCTGGGTTCTGTTATTCTCGATAACACACTCTGTGTTCTGTTATTCTCTATAACACACCCTGGGTTCTGTTATTCACTAGAACACACTCTGGGTTCTGTTATTCTCTATAACACACTCTGGGTTCTGTTATTCCCTATAACACACTCTGGGTTCTGTTATTCTCTGTAACACACTCTGTGTTCTGTTATTCTCTATAACACACCCTGGGTTCTGTTATTCACGATAAAACACTCTGGGTTCTGTTATCCACTATAACACTCTCTGGGTTGTGTTATTCTCTATAACACACTTTGGGTTCCGTTATTCTCGATAACACACTCTGTGTTCTGTTATTCTCTATAACACTCCCTGGGTTCTGCTTTTCTCTATAACACACTCTGGGTTCTGTTATTCCCTATAACACACTCTGGGTTCTGTTATTCTCTGCAACACACTCTGTGTTCTGTTATTCTCCATAACACACTCTGGGTTCTGTTATTCTCGATAACACACTCTGTGCTCTGTTATTCTCGACAACACACTCTGTGTTCTGTTATTCTCTATCACATACTCTGGGTTCTGTTATTCTGTATAACACACCCTGGTTTCTGTTATTCACTATGACACACTCTGTGTTCTGTTATTCTCTATAACACACCCTGGTTTCTGTTATTCACTATGACAGACTCTGGGATCTGTTATTCCCTATAACACACTCTGGGTTCTGTTATTCCCTATAACACACTCTGGGTTCTGTTATTCTCCGTAACACACTCTGTGTTCTGTTATTCTCGATAACACACTCTGTGCTCTGTTATTCTCGACAACACACTCTGTGTTCTGTTATTCTCTATAACACACTCTGGGTTCTGTTATTCTGTATAACACACTCTGTGTTCTGTTACTCTCTATAACACACCCTGGGTTCTGTTATTCTCGATAACACACTCTGTGTTCTGTTATTCTCTGTAACAGACTCTGGGGTCTGTTATTCTCTATAACACACTCTGGGTTCTGTTATTCTCTATAACACACTCTGTGTTCTGTTATTCTCTGTAACAGACTCTGGGTTCTGTTATTCTCTGTAACACACTCTGTGTTCTGTTATTCTCTATAACACACCCTGGGTTCTGTTATTCACTATAACACACTCTGGGTTCTGTTATTCTCGATAACACACTCTGTGCTCTGTTATTCTCGATAACACACTCTGGGTTCTGTTATT
The DNA here is from genome assembly GCF_036365525.1 of Heterodontus francisci. Classification (NCBI taxonomy): domain Eukaryota; kingdom Metazoa; phylum Chordata; class Chondrichthyes; order Heterodontiformes; family Heterodontidae; genus Heterodontus; species Heterodontus francisci. The sequence continues at coordinate 537,016 of NW_027141328.1, forward strand.
CTCGATAACACACTCTGTGTTCTGTTATTCTCCATAACACACTCTGAGTTCTGTTATTCTCTATAACACACTCTGTGTTCTGTTATTCTCTATAACACACCCTGGGTTCTGTTATTCTCTATAACACACTCTGGGTTCTGTTATTCCCTATAACACACTCTGGGTTCTGTTATTCTCTGTAACACACTCTGTGTTCTGTTATTCTCCATAACACATTCTGAGTTCTGTTATTCTCTATAACACACTCTGTGTTCTGTTATTCTCTATAACACACCCTGGGTTCTGTTATTCTCTATAACACACTCTGGGTTCTGTTATTCCCTATAACACACTCTGGGTTCTGTTATTCTCTGTAACACACTCTGTGTTCTGTTATTCTCTATAACACACCATGGGTTCTGTTATTCACTATAAAACACTCTGGGTTCTGTTATTCTCTATAACACACTCTGGGTTCTGTTATTCTCTATAACACACTCTGGGTTCTGTTATTCTCGATAACACACTCTGTGCTCTGTTATTCTCGACAACACACTCTGTGTTCTGTTATTCTCTATCACACACTCTGGGTTCTGTTATTCTGTATAACACACCCTGGTTTCTGTTATTCACTATGACAGACTCTGGGTTATGTTATTCTCTATAACACACTCTGGGTTCTGTTATTCACGATAACACACTCTGTGTGCTGTTATTCTCCATAACACACTGTGGGTTCTGTTATTCTCTATAACACACTCTGCGTTCTGTTATTCTCGACAACACACTCTGTGTTCTGTTATTCTCGATAGCACACTCTGTGTTCTGTTATTCTCCATAACACACTTTGGGTTCTGTTATTCTCTATAACACACCCTGGGTTCTGTTATTCACTATAACACACTCTAGGTTCAGTTATTCTCTATAACACACTCTGGGTTCTGTTATTCTCTATAGCACACTCTGGGTTCTGTAATTCTCGTTGACACACTCTGTGTTCTGTTATTCTCTATAACAGACTCTGGGGTCTGTTATTCTCTATAACACACTCTGGGTTCTGTTATTCTCTATAACACACTCTGGGTTCTGTTATTCTCTATAGCACACTCTGGGTTCTGTAATTCTCGTTGACACACTCTGTGTTCTGTTATTCTCTATAACAGACTCTGGGTTCTGTTATTCCCTATAACACACTCTGGGTTCTGTGATTCTCTATAACACACCCTGGGTTCTGTTATTCACTATAACACACTCTAGGTTCAGTTATTCTCTATCACACACCCTGGGTTCTGTTATTCTCTATAACACACCCTGGGTTCTGTTATTCACTATAACACACTCTAGGTTCAGTTATTCTCGTTGACACACTCTGTGTTCTGTTATTCTCTGTAACAGACTCTGGGGTCTGTTATTCTCTATAACACACTCTGGGTTCTGTTATTCCCTATAACACACTCTGGGTTGTGTTATTCTCTATAACACACTCTGGGTTCTGTTATTCTCTATAACACACTCTGGGTTCTGTTATTCTCGATAACACACTCTGTGCTCTGTTATTCTCGATAACACACTCTGGGTTCTGTTATCCTCTATAACATTCTCTGTGTTCTGTTATTCTCTATAACACACCCTGGGTTCTGTTATTCACTAGAACACACTCTGGGTTCTGTTATTCTCTATAACACACTCTGGGTTCTGTTATTCCCTATAACACACTCTGGATTCTGTTATTCTCTGTAACACACTCTGTGTTCTGTTATTCTCTATAACACACTCTGGGTTGTGTTATTCTCGATAACACACTCTGGGTTCTGTTATTCTCGATAACACACTCTGGGTTCTGTTATTCTCTATGACACACTCTGTGTTCTGTTATTCTCGATAACACACTCTGGGTTCTGTTATTCTCTATAACACTCTCTGGGTTGTGTTATTCTCGATAACACACTCTGGGTTCTGTTATTCTCGATAACACACTCTGGGTTCTGCTTTTCTCTATGACACACTCTGTGTTCTGTTATCCACTATAACACACTCTGGGTTCTGTTATTCTCTATAACACTCTCTGGGTTGTGTTATTCTCGATAACACACTCTGGGTTCTGTTATTCTCGATAACACACTCTGGGTTCTGTTATTCTCTATGACACACTCTGTGTTCTGTTATTCTGTATCACACACTCTGTGTTCTGTTATTCTCTATAACACACCCTGGTTTCTGTTATTCACTATGACAGACTCTGGGTTCTGTTATTCTCTATAACACACCCTGGTTTCTGTTATTCACTATGACAGACTCTGGGTTCTGTTATTCTCTATAACACTCTCTGGGTTCTGTTATTCTCGATAACACACTCTGTGTTCTGTTATTCTCGAAAACACACTCTGTGTGCTGTTATTCTCCATAACACACTGTGGGTTCTGTTATTCTCTATAACACACTCTGCGTTCTGTTATTCTCGACAACACACTCTGTGTTCTGTTATTCTCGATAGCACACTCTGTGTTCTGTTATTCTCTATAACACACTTTGGGTTCTGCTATTCTCTATAGCACAATCTGGGTTCTGTTATTCTCGTTGACACACTCTGTGTTCTGTTATTCTCTATAACAGACTGGGGTCTGTTATTCTCTATAACACACTCTGGGTTCTGTTATTCCCTATAACACACTCTGGGTTCTGTTATTCTCTAAAACACACCCTGGGTTCTGTTATTCACTATAACACACTCTAGGTTCAGTTATTCTCTATAACACACTCTGGGTTCTGTTATTCTCTATAGCACAATCTGGGTTCTGTTATTCTCGTTGACACCCTCTGTGTTCTGTTATTCTCTATAACAGACTGGGGTCTGTTATTCTCTATAACACACTCTGGGTTCTGTTAATCCCTATAACACACTCTGGGTTCTGTTATTCTCTCAAACACACCCTGGGTTCTGTTATTCACTATAAAACACTCTGGGTTCTGTTATTCACTATAACACACTCTGGGTTCTGTTATTCTCTATAACACGCTCTGGGTTGTGTTATTCTCTATAACACACTCTGGGTTCTGTTATTCTCGATAACACACTCTGGGTTCTGTTATTCTCGATAACACACTCTGTGTTCTGTTATTCTCTATAACACACCCTGGGTTCTGTTATTCACTAGAACACACTCTGGGTTCTGTTATTCTCTATAACACACTCTGGGTTCTGTTATTCCCTATAACACACTCTGGGTTCTGTTATTCTCTGTAACACACTCTGTGTTCTGTTATTCTCTATAACACACCCTGGGTTCTGTTATTCACGATAAAACACTCTGGGTTCTGTTATCCACTATAACACTCTCTGGGTTGTGTTATTCTCTATAACACACTTTGGGTTCCGTTATTCTCGATAACACACTCTGTGTTCTGTTATTCTCTATAACACACCCTGGGTTCTGCTTTTCTCTATAACACACTCTGGGTTCTGTTATTCCCTATAACACACTCTGGGTTCTGTTATTCTCTGCAACACACTCTGTGTTCTGTTATTCTCCATAACACACTCTGGGTTCTGTTATTCTCGATAACACACTCTGTGCTCTGTTATTCTCGACAACACACTCTGTGTTCTGTTATTCTCTATCACATACTCTGGGTTCTGTTATTCTGTATAACACACCCTGGTTTCTGTTATTCACTATGACACACTCTGTGTTCTGTTATTCTCTATAACACACCCTGGTTTCTGTTATTCACTATGACAGACTCTGGGTTCTGTTATTCCCTATAACACACTCTGGGTTCTGTTATTCCCTATAACACACTCTGGGTTCTGTTATTCTCCGTAACACACTCTGTGTTCTGTTATTCTCGATAACACACTCTGTGCTCTGTTATTCTCGATAACACACTCTGGGTTCTGTTATTCTCTATGACACACTCTGTGTTCTGTTATTCTGTATCACACACTCTGTGTTCTGTTATTCTCTATAACACACCCTGGTTTCTGTTATTCACTATGACAGACTCTGGGTTCTGTTATTCTCTATAACACACCCTGGTTTCTGTTATTCACTATGACAGACTCTGGGTTCTGTTATTCTCTATAACACTCTCTGGGTTCTGTTATTCTCGATAACACACTCTGTGTTCTGTTATTCTCGAAAACACACTCTGTGTGCTGTTATTCTCCATAACACACTGTGGGTTCTGTTATTCTCTATAACACACTCTGCGTTCTGTTATTCTCGACAACACACTCTGTGTTCTGTTATTCTCGATAGCACACTCTGTGTTCTGTTATTCTCTATAACACACTTTGGGTTCTGCTATTCTCTATAGCACAATCTGGGTTCTGTTATTCTCGTTGACACACTCTGTGTTCTGTTATTCTCTATAACAGACTGGGGTCTGTTATTCTCTATAACACACTCTGGGTTCTGTTATTCCCTATAACACACTCTGGGTTCTGTTATTCTCTAAAACACACCCTGGGTTCTGTTATTCACTATAACACACTCTAGGTTCAGTTATTCTCTATAACACACTCTGGGTTCTGTTATTCTCTATAGCACAATCTGGGTTCTGTTATTCTCGTTGACACCCTCTGTGTTCTGTTATTCTCTATAACAGACTGGGGTCTGTTATTCTCTATAACACACTCTGGGTTCTGTTAATCCCTATAACACACTCTGGGTTCTGTTATTCTCTCAAACACACCCTGGGTTCTGTTATTCACTATAAAACACTCTGGGTTCTGTTATTCACTATAACACACTCTGGGTTCTGTTATTCTCTATAACACGCTCTGGGTTGTGTTATTCTCTATAACACACTCTGGGTTCTGTTATTCTCGATAACACACTCTGGGTTCTGTTATTCTCGATAACACACTCTGTGTTCTGTTATTCTCTATAACACACCCTGGGTTCTGTTATTCACTAGAACACACTCTGGGTTCTGTTATTCTCTATAACACACTCTGGGTTCTGTTATTCCCTATAACACACTCTGGGTTCTGTTATTCTCTGTAACACACTCTGTGTTCTGTTATTCTCTATAACACACCCTGGGTTCTGTTATTCACGATAAAACACTCTGGGTTCTGTTATCCACTATAACACTCTCTGGGTTGTGTTATTCTCTATAACACACTTTGGGTTCCGTTATTCTCGATAACACACTCTGTGTTCTGTTATTCTCTATAACACACCCTGGGTTCTGCTTTTCTCTATAACACACTCTGGGTTCTGTTATTCCCTATAACACACTCTGGGTTCTGTTATTCTCTGCAACACACTCTGTGTTCTGTTATTCTCCATAACACACTCTGGGTTCTGTTATTCTCGATAACACACTCTGTGCTCTGTTATTCTCGACAACACACTCTGTGTTCTGTTATTCTCTATCACATACTCTGGGTTCTGTTATTCTGTATAACACACCCTGGTTTCTGTTATTCACTATGACACACTCTGTGTTCTGTTATTCTCTATAACACACCCTGGTTTCTGTTATTCACTATGACAGACTCTGGGTTCTGTTATTCCCTATAACACACTCTGGGTTCTGTTATTCCCTATAACACACTCTGGGTTCTGTTATTCTCCGTAACACACTCTGTGTTCTGTTATTCTCGATAACACACTCTGTGCTCTGTTATTCTCGACAACACACTCTGTGTTCTGTTATTCTCTATAACACACTCTGGGTTCTGTTATTCTGTATAACACACTCTGTGTTCTGTTACTCTCTATAACACACCCTGGGTTCTGTTATTCTCGATAACACACTCTGTGTTCTGTTATTCTCGATAACACACCCTGGGTTCTGTTATTCTCTATAACACACTCTGGGTTCTGTTATTCTCTATAACACACTCTGCGTTCTGTTATTCTCGACAACACACTCAGTGTTCTGTTATTCTCGATAGCACACTCTGTGTTCTGTTATTCTCTTTAACACTCTTTGGGTTCTGTTATTCACTATAACACACTCTTGGTTCAGTTATTCTCTATAACACACTCTGGGTTCTGTTATTCTCGTTGACACACTCTGTGTTCTGTTATTCTCTGTAACAGACTCTGGGGTCTGTTATTCTCTATAACACACTCTGGGTTCTGTTATTCTCTATAACACACTCTGTGTTCTGTTATTCTCTGTAACAGACTCTGGGTTCTGTTATTCTCTGTAACACACTCTGTGTTCTGTTATTCTCTATAACACACCCTGGGTTCTGTTATTCACTATAACACACTCTGGGTTCTGTTATTCTCTATAACACTCTCTGGGTTGTGTTATTCTCTATAACACACTCTGGGTTCTGTTATTCTCTATAACACTCTCTGGGTTGTGCTATTCTCGATAACACACTCTGGGTTCTGTTATTCTCGATAACACACTCTGGGTTCTGTTATTCTCTATAACACTCTCTGGGTTGTGTTATTCTCGATAACACACTCTGGGTTCTGTTATTCTCTATGACACACTCTGTGTTCTGTTATTCTCTATAACACACTCTGGGTTCTGTTATTCTCTACAACACACTCAGGGTTCTGTTATTCTCCATAACACACCCTGGTTTCTGTTATTCACTATGACAGACTCTGGGTTCTGTTATTCTCTATAACACTCTCTGGGTTGTGTTATTCTCGATAACACACTCTGGGTTCTGTTATTCTCTATAACACTCTCTGGGTTGTGTTATTCTCGATAACACACTCTGGGTTCTGTTATTCTCTATGACACACTCTGTGTTCTGTTATTCTCTATAACACACTCTGGGTTCTGTTATTCTCTACAACACACTCAGGGTTCTGTTATTCTCCATAACACACCCTGGTTTCTGTTATTAACTATGACACACTCTGTGTTCTGTTATTCTCGATAACACACTCTGTGTTCTGTTATTCTCTATAACACACCCTGGTTTCTGTTATTCGCTATGACAGACTCTGGGTTCTGTTATTCTCTATAACACTCTCTGGGTTCTGTTATTCTCGATAACACACTCTGTGTTCTGTTATTCTCGAAAACACACTCTGGGTTCTGTTATTCTCTATAACACACTCTGCGTTCTGTTATTCTCGACAACACACTCTGTGTTCTGTTATTCTCGATAGCACACTCTGTGTTCTGTTATTCTCTATAACACACGTTGGGTTCTGCTATTCTCTATAACACACCCTGGGTTCTGTTATTCACTATAACACACTCTAGGTTCAGTTATTCTCTATAACACACTCTGGGTTCTGTTATTCTCTATAGCACAATCTGGGTTCTGTTATTCTCGTTGACACACTCTGTGTTCTGTTATTCTCTATAACAGACTCTGGGGTCTGTTATTCTCTATAACACACTCTGGGTTCTGTTATTCCCTATAACACACTGTGGGTTCTGTTATTCTCTAAAACACACACTGGGTTCTGTTATTCACTATAAAACACTCTGGGTTCTGTTATTCACTATAACACACTCTGGGTTCTGTTATTCTCGATAACACACTCTGGGTTCTGTTATTCTCGATAACATACTCTGTGCTCCGTTATTCTCGATAACACACACTGGGTTCTGTTATCCTCTATAACACTCTCTGTGTTCTGTTATTCTCTATAACACACCCTGGGTTCTGTTATTCACTAGAACACACTCTGGGTTCTGTTATCCTCTATAACACACTCTGGGTTCTGTTATTCCCTATAACACATTCTGGGTTCTGTTATTCTCTGTAACACACTCTGTGTTCTGTTATTCTCTATAACACACCCTGGGTTCTGTTATTCACGATAAAACACTCTGGGTTCTGTTATCCACTATAACACTCTCTGGGTTGTGTTATTCTCTATAACACACTTTGGGTTCCGTTATTCTCGATAACACACTCTGGGTTCTGTTATTCTCTATGACACACTCTGTGTTCTGTTATTCTCTATAACACACTCTGGGTTCTGTTATTCTCTATAACACACTCTGTGTTCTGTTATGCTCTATAACACACCCTGGGTTCTGTTATTCTCTATAACACACTCTGGGTTCTGTTATTCCCTATAACACACTCTGGGTTCTGTTATTCTCTGCAACACACTCTGTGTTCTGTTATTCTCCATAACACACTCTGGGTTCTGTTATTCTCGATAACACACTCTGTGCTCTGTTATTCTCGACAACACACTCTGTGTTCTGTTATTCTCTATCACATACTCTGGGTTCTGTTATTCTGTATAACACACCCTGGTTTCTGTTATTCACTATGACACACTCTGTGTTCTGTTATTCTCTATAACACACCCTGGTTTCTGTTATTCACTATGACAGACTCTGGGTTCTGTTATTCCCTATAACACACTCTGGGTTCTGTTATTCCCTATTACACACTCTGGGTTCTGTTATTCTCCGTAACACACTCTGTGTTCTGTTATTCTCGATAACACACTCTGTGCTCTGTTATTCTCGACAACACACTCTGTGTTCTGTTATTCTCTATAACACACTCTGGGTTCTGTTATTCTGTATAACACACTCTGTGTTCTGTTATTCTCTATAACACACCCTGGGTTCTGTTATTCTCGATAACACACTCTGTGTTCTGTTATTCTCGATAACACACCCTGGGATCTGTTATACTGTATAACACACTCTGTGTGCTGCTATTCTCCATAACACACTGTGGGTTCTGTTATTCTCTATAACACACTCTGGGTTCTGTTATTCTCTATAACACACTCTGCGTTCTGTTATTCTCGACAACACACTCTGTGTTCTGTTATTCTCGATAGCACACTCTGTGTTCTGTTATTCTCTTTAACACTCTTTGGGTTCTGTTATTCTCTATAACACACCCTGGGTTCTGTTATTCACTATAACACACTCTAGGTTCAGTTATTCTCTATAACACACTCTGGGTTCTGTTATTCTCGTTGACACACTCTGTGTTCTGTTATTCTCTGTAACAGACTCTGGGGTCTGGTATTCTCTATAACACACTCTGGGTTCTGTTATTCTCTATAACACACTCTGGGTTCTGTTTTTCTCGATAACACACTCTGTGCTCTGTTATTCTCGACAACACACTCTGTGTTCTGTTATTCACTATAAAACACTCTGGGTTCTGTTATTCTCTATAACACACTCTGGGTTGTGTTATTCTCTATAACACACTCTGGGTTCTGTTATTCTCTATAACACACTCTGTGTTCTGTTATTCTCGATAACACACTCTGGGTTCTGTAATCCTCTATAACATTCTCTGTGTTCTGTTATTCTCTTTAACACACCCTGGGTTCTGTTATTCCCTATGACACACTCTGTGTTCTGTTATTCTCTATAACACACTCTGGGTTCTGTTATTCTCGTTGACACACTCTGTGTTCTGTTATTCTCTGTAACAGACTCTGGGGTCTGTTATTCTCTATAACACACTCTGGGTTCTGTTATTCTCTATAACACACTCTGGGTTCTGTTATTCCCTATAACACACTCTGTGTTCTGTTATTCTCTATAACACACTCTGGGTTCTGTTATTCTCGTTGACACACTCTGTGTTCTGTTATTCTCTGTAACAGACTCTGGGGTCTGTTATTCTCTATAACACACTCTGGGTTCTGTTATCCTCTATAACACTCTCTGTGTTCTGTTATTCTCTATAACACACCCTGGGTTCTGTTATTCACTAGAACACACTCTGGGTTCTGTTATCCACTATAACACACTCTGGGTTCTGTTATTCTCTATAACACACCCTGGGTTCTGTTATTCACTAGAACACACTCTGGGTTCTGTTATTCTCTATAACACACCCTGGGTTCTGTTATTCACTAGAACACACTCTGGGTTCTGTTATCCACTATAACACACTCTGGGTTCTGTTATTCTCTATAACACTCTCTGGGTTGTGTTATTCTCGATAACACACTCTGGGTTCTGTTATTCTCGATAACACACTCTGGGTTCTGTTATTCTCTATAACACACTCTGGGTTCTGTTATTCTCTATAACACGCTCTGGGTTCTGTTATTCTCTATAACACACTCTGGGTTCTGTTATTCTCTATAACACACCCTGGGTTCTGTTATTCTCTATAACACACTCTGGGTTCTGTTATTCCCTATAACACACTCTGGGTTCTGTTATTCTCTGTAACACACTCTGTGTTCTGTTATTCACTATAACACACTCTGGGTTCTGTTATTCTCTGTAACACACTCTGTGTTCTGTTATTCTCTATAACACACCCTGGGTTCTGTTATTCTCTATAACACACTCTGGGTTCTGTTATTCTCTATAACACACTCTGGGTTCTGTTATTCTCGACAACACACTCTGTGTTCTGTTATTCTCTATCACACACTCTGGGTTCTGTTATTAACTATGACACACTCTGTGTTCTGTTATTCTCTATAACACACCCTGGTTTCTGTTATTCACTATAACACTCTCTGGGTTCTGTTATTCTCGATAACACACTCTGTGTTCTGTTATTCTCGAAAACACACTCTGTGTGCTGTTATTCTCCATAACACACTGTGGGTTCTGTTATTCTCTATAACACACTCTGCGTTCTGTTATTCTCGACAACACACTCTGTGTTCTGTTATTCTCGATAGCACACTCTGTGTTCTGTTATTCTCTATAACACACTTTGGGTTCTGCTATTCTCTATAACACACTCTGGGTTCAGTTATTCTCTATAACACACTCTGGGTTCTGTTATTCTCTATAGCACACTCTGGGTTCTGTTATTCTCGTTGACACACTCTGTGTTCTGTTATTCTCTATAACAGACTCTGGGGTCTGTTATTCTCTATAACACACTCTGGGTTCTGTTATTCCCTATAACACACTCTGGGTTCTGTTATTCTCTAAAACACACCCTGGGTTCTGTTATTCACTATAAAACACTCTGGGTTCTGTTATTCACTATAACACACTCTGGGTTCTGTTATTCTCTATAACACGCTCTGGGTTGTGTTATTCTCTATAACACACTCTGGGTTCTGTTATTCTCGATAACACACTCTGGGTTCTGTTATTCTCGATAACACACTCTGTGCTCCGTTATTCTCGATAACACACTCTGGGTTCTGTTATTCTCTATAACACACCCTGGGTTCTGTTATTCACTAGAACACACTCTGGGTTCTGTTATTCTCTATAACACACTCTGGGTTCTGTTATTCCCTATAACACACTCTGGGTTCTGTTATTCTCTGTAACACACATTCTGTGTTCTGTTATTCTCTATAACACACCCTGGGTTCTGTTATTCACGATAAAACACTCTGGGTTCTGTTATCCACTATAACACTCTCTGGGTTGTGTTATTCTCTATAACACACTTTGGGTTCCGTTATTCTCGATAACACACTCTGGGTTCTGTTATTCTCTATGACACACTCTGTGTTCTGTTATTCTCTATAACACACTCTGGGTTCTGTTATTCTCTATAACACACTCTGTGTTCTGTTATTCTCTATAACACACCCTGGGTTCTGTTATTCTCTATAACACACTCTGGGTTCTGTTATTCCCTATAACACACTCTGTGTTCTGTTATTCTCCATAACACACTCTGGGTTCTGTTATTCTCGATAACACACTCTGTGCTCTGTTATTCTCGACAACACTCTCTGTGTTCTGTTATTCTCTATCACATACTCTGGGTTCTGTTATTCTGTATAACACACCCTGGTTTCTGTTATTCACTATGACACACTCTGTGTTCTGTTATTCTCTATAACACACCCTGGTTTCTGTTATTCACTATGACAGACTCTGGGTTCTGTTATTCTCTATAACACACTCTGGGTTCTGTTATTCTCGATAACACACTCTGTGTTCTGTTATTCTCGATAACACACTCTGTGTGCTGTTATTCTCCATAACACACTGTGGGTTCTCATATTCTCTATAACACACTCTGCGTTCTGTTATTCTCGACAACACACTCTGTGTTCTGTTATTCTCGATAGCACACTCTGTGTTCTGTTATTCTCTATAACACACTTTGTGTTCTGTTATTCTCTATAACACACCCTGGGTTCTGTTATTCACTATAACACACTCTGGGTTCTGTTATTCTCTATAGCACACTCTGGGTTCTGTTATTCTCATTGACACACTCTGTGTTCTGTTATTCTCTATAACAGACTCTGGGGTCTGTTATTCTCTATAACACACTCTGGGTTCTGTTATTCCCTATAACACACTCTGGGTTCTGTTATTCTCTAAAACACACCCTGGGTTCTGTTAATCACTTTAACACACTCTGGGTTCTGTTATTCTCTATAACATACTCTGGGTTCTGTTATTCTCGATAACACATTCTGTGTTCTGTTATTCTCTATAACACACTCTGTGTTCTGTATTCTCGATAACACACCCTGGGTTCTGTTAATCACTTTAACACACTCTGAGTTCTGTTATTCACTATAACACACTCTGGGTTCTGTTATTCTCTATAACACACTCTGGGTTCTGTTATTCCCTATAACACACCCTGGGTTCTGTTATTCATTATAAAACACTCTGGGTTCTGTTATTCACTGTCACTAACTCTGGGTTCTGTTATTCTCTATAACACTCTCTGGGCTGTGTTATTCTCTACAACACACTCTGGGTTCTGTTATTTTCGATAACACACTCTGGGTTCTGTTATTCTCCATAACACACTCTGGATTCTGTTATTCTCGATAACACACTCTGGGTTCTGTTATTCTCGATAACACACTCTCGGTTCTGTTATTCTTGATAACACACTCTGTGTTCTGTTATTCCCTATGACACACTCTGTGTTCTGTTATTCTCTATAACACACTCTGGGTTCTGTTATTCTCTATAACACACTCTGGGTTCTATTACTCTCTATAACACACTCTGGGTTCTGTTATTCTCGATAACACACTCTGTGTTCTGTTATTCTCGATAACACACTCTGTGTTCTGTTATTCCCTATAACACACTCTGGGTTCTGTTATTCCCTATAACACACTCTGGGTTCTGTTATTCTCCGTAACACACTCTGTGTTCTGTTATACTCGATAACACACTCTGTGCTCTGTTATTCTCGACAACACACTCTGTGTTCTGTTATTCTCTATAACACACTCTGGGTTCTGTTATTCTGTATAACACACTCTGTGTTCTGTTATTCTCTATAACACACCCTGGGTTCTGTTATTCTCGATAACACACTCTGTGTTCTGTTATTCTCGATAACACACTCTGTGTGCTGTTATTCTCCATAACACACTGTGGGTTCTGTTATTCTCTATAACACACTCTGGGTTCTGTTATTCTCTATAACACACTCTGCGTTCTATTATTCTCGACAACACACTCTGTGTTCTGTTATTCTCGATAGCACACTCTGTGTTCTGTTATTCTCTTTAACACTCTTTGGGTTCTGTTATTCTCTATAACACACCCTGGGTTCTGTTATTCACTATAACACACTCTAGGTTCAGTTATTCTCTATAACACACTCTGGGTTCTGTTATTCTCGTTGACATACTCTGTGTTCTGTTATTCCCTATAACACACTCTGGGTTCTGTTATTCCCTATAAAACACTCTGTGTTCTGTTATTCTCTATAACACACTCTGGGCTCTGTTATTCTCGACAACACACTCTGTGTTCTGTTATTCACTATAAAACACTCTGGGTTCTGTTATTCTCTATAACACACTCTGGGTTGCGTTATTCTCTATAACACACTCTGGGTTCTGTTATTCTCTATAACACACTCTGGGTTCTGTTATTCTCGATAACACACTCTGTGTTCTGTTATTCTCGATAACACACTCTGGGTTCTGATATCCTCTATAACACACTCTGTGTTCTGTTATTCTCTAAAACACACCCTGGGTTCTGTTATTCTCTATAACACACTCTGGGTTCTGTTATTCTCTATAACACACTCTGGGTTCTGTTATTCCCTATAACACACTCTGGGTTCTGTTATTCTCCGTAACACACTCTGTGTTCTGTTATTCTCGATAACACACTCTGTGCTCTGTTATTCTCGACAACACACTCTGTGTTCTGTTATTCTCTATAACACACTCTGGGTTCTGTTATTCTGTATAACACACTCTGTGTTCTGTTATTCTCTATAACACACCCTGGGTTCTGTTATTCTCGATAACACACTCTGTGTTCTGTTATCCTCGATAACACACTCTGTGTGCTGTTATTCTCCATAACACACTGTGGGTTCTGTTATTCTCTATAACACAATCTGGGTTCTGTTATTCTCTATAACACACTCTGCGTTCTATTATTCTCGACAACACACTCTGTGTTCTGTTATTCTCGATAGCACACTCTGTGTTCTGTTATTCTCTTTAACACTCTTTGGGTTCTGTTATTCTCTATAACACACCCTGGGTTCTGTTATTCACTATAACACACTCTAGGTTCAGTTATTCTCTATAACACACTCTGGGTTCTGTTATTCTCGTTGACATACTCTGTGTTCTGTTATTCTCTGTAACAGACTCTGGGTTCTGTTATTCCCTATAACACACTCTGGGTTCTGTTATTCCCTATAAAACACTCTGTGTTCTGTTATTCTCTATAACACACTCTGGGCTCTGTTATTCTCGACAACACACTCTGTGTTCTGTTATTCACTATAAAACACTCTGGGTTCTGTTATTCTCTATAACACACTCTGGGTTGTGTTATTCTCTATAACACACTCTGGGTTCTGTTATTCTCTATAACACACTCTGGGTTCTGTTATTCTCGATAACACACTCTGTGCTCTGTTATTCTCGATAACACACTCTGGGTTCTGTTATCCTCTATAACACTCTCTGTGTTCTGTTATTCTCTATAACACACCCTGGGTTCTGTTATTCACTAGAACACACTCTGGGTTCTGTTATTCTCTATAACACACTCTGGGTTCTGTTATTCCCTATAACAGACTCTGGGTTCTGTTATTCTCTGTAACACACTCTGTGTTCTGTTATTCTCTATAACACACTCTGGGTTCTGTTATTCTCTATAACACACTCTGGGTTCTGTTATTCTCTATAACACACTCTGGGTTCTATTACTCTCTATAACACAATCTGGGTTCTGTTATTCTCGATAACACACTCTGGGTTCTGTTATTCTCTATAACACACTCTGGGTTCTGTTATTCCATATAACACACTCTGGGTTCTGTTATTCTCTGTTACACACTCTGTGTTCTGTTATTCTCTATAACACACCCTGGGTTCTGTTATTCATTATAAAACACTCTGGGTTCTGTTATTCACTATCACACACTCTGGGTTCTGTTATTCTCTATAACACTCTCTGGGTTGTGTTATTCTCTACAACACACTCTGGGTTCTGTTATTTTCTATAACACACTCTGGGTTCTGTTATTCTCCATAACACACTCTGGATTCTGTTATTCTCGATAACACACTCTGGGTACTGTTATTCTCAATAACACACTCTCGGTTCTGTTATTCTTGATAACACACTCTGTGTTCTGTTATTCTCTATGACACACTCTGTGTTCTGTTATTCTCTATAACACACTCTGGGTTCTGTTATTCTCTATAAAACACTCTGTGTTCTGTTATTCACTATAAAACACTCTGGGTTCTGTTATTCACTATAAAACACTCTGGGTTCTGTTATTCACTATAACACTCTCTGGGTTGTGTTATTCTCTATAACACACTCTGGGTTCTGTTATTCTCGATAACACACTCTGGGTTCTGTTATTCTCGATAACACACTCTGTGTTCTGTTATTCTCTGTGACACACTCTGGGTTCTGTTATTCTCTATAACACACTCTGGCTTCTAATATTCTCGATAACACACTCTGTGTTCTGTTATCCTCTGTAACACACTCTGTGTTCTGTTATTCTCTATAACACACGCTGTGTTCTGTTATTCTCTATAACACACTCTGGGTTCTGTTATTCTCGATAACACACTCTGTGTTCTGTTATTCTCTATAACACACTCTGGGTTCTGTTATTCCCTATAACACACTCTGGGTTCTGTTATTCTCTATAACACACTCTGGGTTCTGTTATTCTCGATAACACACTCTGTCCTCTGTTATTCTCGATAACACACTCTGTGTTCTGTTATTCTCTATCACACGCTCTGGGTTCTGTTATTCACTATAACACACCCTGGTTTCTGTTATTCACTATAACACACTCTGGGTTCTGTTATTCTCTATAACACACCCTGGTTTCTGTTATTCACTATGACACACTCTGGGTTCTGTTATTCTCGATAACACACTCTGGGTTCTGTTATTCTCGATAACACACTCTGTGTTCTGTTATTCTCGATAACACACTCTGCGTTCTGTTATTCTCGACAACACACCCTGTGTTCTGTTATTCACTATAACACACTCTAGGTTCAGTTATTCTCTATAACACACTCTGGGTTCTGTTATTCTCTATAGCACACTCTGGGTTCTGTTATTCTCTATAACACACTCTGTGTTCTGTTATTCTCTAAAACACACCCTGGGTTCTGTTATTCACGATAAAACACTCTGGGTTCTGTTATCCACTATAACACACTCTGGGTTCTGTTATTCTCTATAACACACCCTGGGTTCTGTTATCCACTATAACACACTCTGGGTTCTGTTATTCTCTATAACACTCTCTGGGTTGTGTTATTCTCTATAACACACTCTGGGTTCTGTTATTCTCTATAGCACACTCTGGGTTCTGTTATTCTCTATAACACACTCTGGGTTCTGTTATTCTCTATAGCACACTCTGGGTTCTGTTATTCTCTATAACACACTCTGTGTTCTGTTATTCTCTAAAACACACCCTGGGTTCTGTTATTCACGATAAAACACTCTGGGTTCTGTTATCCACTATAACACACTCTGGGTTCTGTTATTCTCTATAACACTCTCTGGGTTGTGTTATTCTCTATAACACACTCTGGGTTCTGTTATTCTCGATAACACACTCTGGGTTCTGTTATTCTCTATGACACACTCTGTGTTCTGTTATTCTCTATAACACACTCTGGGTTCTGTTATTCTCTATAACACACTCTGTGTTCTGTTATTCTCTATAAAACACTCTGGGTTCTGTTATTCTCTATAACACACTCTGGGTTCTGTTATTCTCGATAACACACTCTGTGCTCTGTTATTCTCGACAACACACTCTGTGTTCTGTTATTCTCTATCACACACTCTGTGTTCTGTTATTCTCTATAACACACTCTGGTTTCTGTTATTCACTATGACAGACTCTGGGTTCTGTTATTCTCTATAACACACTCTGGGTTCTGTTATTCTCGATAACACACTCTGTGTTCTGTTATTCTCGAAAACACACTCTGTGTGCTGTTATTCTCCATAACACACTGTGGGTTCTGTTATTCCATATAACACACTCTGCGTTCTGTTATTCTCGACAACACTCTCTGTGTTCTGTTATTCTCGATAGCACACTCTGTGTTCTGTTATTCTCTATAACACACTTTGGGTTCTGTTATTCTCTATAACACACTCTGTGCTCTGTTATTCTCGATAACACACTCTGGGTTCTGTTATCCTCTATAACACACTCTGTGTTCTGTTATTCTCTGTAATACACTCTGTGTTCTGTTATTCTCTATAACACACCCTGGGTTCTGTTATTCCCTATAACACACTCTGGGTTCTGTTATTCACTATAACACTCTCTGGGTTGTGTTATTCTCTATAACACACTCTGGGTTCTGTTATTCTCGATAACACACTCTGGGTTCTGTTATTCTCGATAACACACTCTGTGTTCTGTTATTCTCTGTGACACACTCTGTGTTCTGTTATTCTCTATAACACACTCTGGGTTCTGTTATTCTCGATAACACACTCTGGGTTCTGTTATTCTCTATAACACACTCTGTGTTCTGTTATTCTCTGTAATACACTCTGTGTTCTGTTATTCTCTATAACACACCCTGGGTTCTGTTATTCCCTATAACACACTCTGGGTTCTGTTATTCCCTATAACACACTCTGGGTTCTGTTATTCTCTGCAACACACACTCTGTGTTCTGTTATTCTCTATAACACACCCTGGGTTCTGTTATTCACTATAAAACACCCTGGGTTCTGTTATTCCCTATAACACACTCTGGGTTCTGTTATTCACTATAACACTCTCTGGGTTGTGTTATTCTCTATAACACACTCTGGGTTCTGTTATTCTCGATAACACACTCTGGGTTCTGTTATTCTCGATAACACACTCTGGGTTCTGTTATTCTCGATAACACACTCTGTGTTCTGTTATTCTCTGTGACACACTCTGGGTTCTGTTATTCTCTATAACACACTCTGGGTTCTATTATTCTCTATAACACACTCTGTGTTCTGTTATTCTCTGTAATACACTCTGTGTTCTGTTATTCTCTATAACACACCCTGGGTTCTGTTATTCCCTATAACACACTCTGGGTTCTGTTATTCCCTATAACACACTCTGGGTTCTGTTATTCTCTGCAACACACACTCTGTGTTCTGTTATTCTCTATAACACACCCTGGGTTCTGTTATTCACTATAAAACACTCTGGGTTCTGTTATTCACTATAACACTCTCTGGGTTGTGTTATTCTCTATAACACACTCTGGGTTCTGTTATTCTCGATAACACACTCTGGGTTCTGTTATTCTCGATAACACACTCTGTGTTCTGTTATTCTCTGTGACACACTCTGGGTTCTGTTATTCTCTATAACACACTCTGGGTTCTATTATTCTCGATAACACACTCTGTGTTCTGTTATCCTCTGTAACACACTCTGTGTTCTGTTATTCTCTATAACACACGCTGTGTTCTGTTATTCTCTATAACACACTCTGGGTTCTGTTATTCTCGATAACACACTCTGGGTTCTGTTATTCTCTATAACACACTCTGGGTTCTGTTATTCCCTATAACACACTCTGGGTTCTGTTATTCTCTATAACACACTCTGGGTTCTGTTATTCTCGATAACACACTCTGTCCTCTGTTATTCTCGACAACACACTCTGTGTTCTGTTATTCTCTATCACACGCTCTGGGTTCTGTTATTCACTATAACACACCCTGGTTTCTGTTATTCACTATAACACACTCTGGGTTCTGTTATTCTCTATAACACACCCTGGTTTCTGTTATTCACTATGACACACTCTGGGTTCTGTTATTCTCGATAACACACTCTGGGTTCTGTTATTCTCGATAACACACTCTGTGTTCTGTTATTCTCGATAACACACTCTGCGTTCTGTTATTCTCGACAACACACCCTGTGTTCTGTTATTCACTATAACACACTCTAGGTTCAGTTATTCTCTATAACACACTCTGGGTTCTGTTATTCTCTATAACACACTCTGTGTTCTGTTATTCTCTAAAACACACCCTGGGTTCTGTTATTCACGATAAAACACTCTGGGTTCTGTTATTCTCTATAACACACTCTGGGTTCTGTTATTCTCTATAACACACCCTGGGTTCTGTTATCCACTATAACACACACTGGGTTCTGTTATTCTCTATAACACTCTCTGGGTTGTGTTATTCTCTATAACACACTCTGGGTTCTGTTATTCTCTATAACACACTCTGGGTTCTGTTATTCTCTATAGCACACTCTGGGTTCTGTTATTCTCTATAACACACTCTGTGTTCTGTTATTCTCTAAAACACACCCTGGGTTCTGTTATTCACGATAAAACACTCTGGGTTCTGTTATCCACTATAACACACTCTGGGTTCTGTTATTCTCTATAACACTCTCTGGGTTGTGTTATTCTCTATAACACACTCTGGGTTCTGTTATTCTCGATAACACACTCTGGGTTCTGTTATTCTCTATGACACACTCTGTGTTCTGTTATTCTCTATAACACACTCTGGGTTCTGTTATTCTCTATAACACACTCTGTGTTCTGTTATTCTCTATAAAACACTCTGGGTTCTGTTATTCTCTATAACACACTCTGGGTTCTGTTATTCTCGATAACACACTCTGTGCTCTGTTATTCTCGACAACACACTCTGTGTTCTGTTATTCTCTATCACACACTCTGTGTTCTGTTATTCTCTATAACACACTCTGGTTTCTGTTATTCACTATGACAGACTCTGGGTTCTGTTATTCTCTATAACACACTCTGGGTTCTGTTATTCTCGATAACACACTCTGTATTCTGTTATTCTCGAAAACACACTCTGTGTGCTGTTATTCTCCATAACACACTGTGGGTTCTGTTATTCCATATAACACACTCTGCGTTCTGTTATTCTCGACAACACTCTCTGTGTTCTGTTATTCTCGATAGCACACAATGTGTTCTGTTATTCTCTATAACACACTTTGGGTTCTGTTATTCTCTATAACACACCCTGGGTTCTGTTATTCACTATAACACACTCTGTGTTCTGTTATTCTCGATAGCACACTCTGTGTTCTGTTATTCTCTATAACACACTTTGGGTTCTGTTATTCTCTATAACACACTCTGGGTTCTGTTATTCTCTATAACACACTCTAGGTTCAGTTATTCTCTATAACACACTCTGGGTTCTGTTATTCTCTATAGCACACTCTGGGTTCTGTTATTCTCGTTGACACACTCTGTGTTCTGTTATTCTCTATAACACACTCTGGGTTCTGTTATTCTCTAAAACACACCCTGGGTTCTGTTATTCACTATAAAACACTCTGGGTTCTGTTATTCCCTATAACACAGTCTGTGTTCTGTTATTCTCTATAACACACTCTGGGTTCTGTTATTCACTATAACACACTCTGGGTTCTGTTATTCTCTATAACACGCTCTGGGTTGTGTTATTCTCTATAACACACTCTGGGTTCTGTTATTCTCGATAACACACTCTGGGTTCTGTTATTCTCGATAACACACTCTGTGCTCTGTTATTCTCGATAACACACTCTGGGTTCTGTTATCCTCTATAACACACTCTGTGTTCTGTTATTCTCTGTAATACACTCTGTGTTCTGTTATTCTCTATAACACACCCTGGGTTCTGTTATTCCCTATAACACACTCTGGGTTCTGTTATTCTCTGCAACACACACTCTGTGTTCTGTTATTCTCTATAAAACACTCTGGGTTCTGTTATTCACTATAACACTCTCTGGGTTGTGTTATTCTCTATAACACACTCTGGGTTCTGTTATTCTCGATAACACACTCTGGGTTCTGTTATACTCTATAACACACTCTGGGTTCTGTTATTCTCGATAACACACTCTGGGTTCTGTTATTCTCGATAACACACTCTGTGTTCTGTTATTCTCTATAACACACTCTGGGTTCTGTTATTCTCGATAACACACTCTGGGTTCTGTTATCCTCTATAACACACTCTGTGTTCTGTTATTCTCTGTAATACACTCTGTGTTCTGTTATTCTCTATAACACACCCTGGGTTCTGTTATTCCCTATAACACACTCTGGGTTCTGTTATTCCCTATAACACACTCTGGGTTCTGTTATTCTCTGCAACACACACTCTGTGTTCTGTTATTCTCTATAACACACCCTGGGTTCTGTTATTCACTATAAAACACTCTGGGTTCTGTTATTCACTATAACACTGTCTGGGTTGTGTTATTCTCTATAACACACTCTGGGTTCTGTTATTCTCGATAACACACTCTGGGTTCTGTTATTCTCGATAACACACTCTGTGTTCTGTTATTCTCTGTGACACACTCTGGGTTCTGTTATTCTCTATAACACACTCTGGGTTCTATTATTCTCGATAACACACTCTGTGTTCTGTTATCCTCTGTAACACACTCTGTGTTCTGTTATTCTCTATAACACACGCTGGGTTCTGTTATTCTCTATAACACACTCTGGGTTCTGTTATTCTCTATAACACACTCTGGGTTCTGTTATTCCCTATAACACACTCTGGGTTCTGTTATTCTCGATAACACACTCTGGGTTCTGTTATTCTCGATAACACACTCTGTCCTCTGTTATTCTCGACAACACACTCTGTGTTCTGTTATTCTCTATCACACGCTCTGGGTTCTGTTATTCTGTATAACACACCCTGGTTTCTGTTATTCACTATAACACACTCTGGGTTCTGTTATTCTCTATAACACACCCTGGTTTCTGTTATTCACTATGACACACTCTGGGTTCTGTTATTCTCGATAACACACTCTGGGTTCTGTTATTCTCGATAACACACTCTGTGTTCTGTTATTCTCGATAACACACTCTGCGTTCTGTTATTCTCGACAACACATCCTGTGTTCTGTTATTCACTATAACACACTCTAGGTTCAGTTATTCTCTATAACACACTCTGGGTTCTGTTATTCTCTATAGCACACTCTGGGTTCTGTTATTCTCTATAACACACTCTGTGTTCTGTTATTCTCTAAAACACACCCTGGGTTCTGTTATTCACGATAAAACACTCTGGGTTCTGTTATTCTCTATAACACTCTCTGGGTTGTGTTATTCTCTATAACACACTCTGGGTTCTGTTATTCTCTATAGCACACTCTGGGTTCTGTTATTCTCTATAACACACTCTGGGTTCTGTTATTCTCTATAGCACACTCTGGGTTCTGTTATTCTCTATAACACACTCTGTGTTCTGTTATTCTCTAAAACACACCCTGGGTTCTGTTATTCACGATAAAACACTCTGGGTTCTGTTATCCACTATAACACACTCTGGGTTCTGTTATTCTCTATAACACTCTCTGGGTTGTGTTATTCTCTATAACACACTCTGGGTTCTGTTATTCTCGATAACACACTCTGGGTTCTGTTATTCTCTATGACACACTCTGTGTTCTGTTATTCTCTATAACACACTCTGGGTTCTGTTATTCTCTATAACACACTCTGTGTTCTGTTATTCTCTATAAAACACTCTGGGTTCTGTTATTCTCTATAACACACTCTGGGTTCTGTTATTCTCGATAACAAACTCTGTGCTCTGTTATTCTCGACAACACACTCTGTGTTCTGTTATTCTCTATCACACACTCTGTGTTCTGTTATTCTCTATAACACACTCTGGTTTCTGTTATTCACTATGACAGACTCTGGGTTCTGTTATTCTCTATAACACACTCTGGGTTCTGTTATTCTCGATAACACACTCTGTATTCTGTTATTCTCGAAAACACACTCTGTGTGCTGTTATTCTCCATAACACACTGTGGGTTCTGTTATTCCATATAACACACTCTGCGTTCTGTTATTCTCGACAACACTCTCTGTGTTCTGTTATTCTCGATAGCACACAATGTGTTCTGTTATTCTCTATAACACACTTTGGGTTCTGTTATTCTCTATAACACACCCTGGGTTCTGTTATTCACTATAACACACTCTGTGTTCTGTTATTCTCGATAGCACACTCTGTGTTCTGTTATTCTCTATAACACACTTTGGGTTCTGTTATTCTCTATAACACACTCTGGGTTCTGTTATTCTCTATAACACACTCTAGGTTCAGTTATTCTCTATAACACACTCTGGGTTCTGTTATTCTCTATAGCACACTCTGGGTTCTGTTATTCTCGTTGACACACTCTGTGTTCTGTTATTCTCTATAACACACTCTGGGTTCTGTTATTCTCTAAAACACACCCTGGGTTCTGTTATTCACTATAAAACACTCTGGGTTCTGTTATTCCCTATAACACAGTCTGTGTTCTGTTATTCTCTATAACACACTCTGGGTTCTGTTATTCACTATAACACACTCTGGGTTCTGTTATTCTCTATAACACGCTCTGGGTTGTGTTATTCTCTATAACACACTCTGGGTTCTGTTATTCTCGATAACACACTCTGGGTTCTGTTATTCTCGATAACACACTCTGTGCTCTGTTATTCTCGATAACACACTCTGGGTTCTGTTATCCTCTATAACACACTCTGTGTTCTGTTATTCTCTGTAATACACTCTGTGTTCTGTTATTCTCTATAACACACCCTGGGTTCTGTTATTCCCTATAACACACTCTGGGTTCTGTTATTCTCTGCAACACACACTCTGTGTTCTGTTATTCTCTATAAAACACTCTGGGTTCTGTTATTCACTATAACACTCTCTGGGTTGTGTTATTCTCTATAACACACTCTGGGTTCTGTTATTCTCGATAACACACTCTGGGTTCTGTTATACTCTATAACACACTCTGGGTTCTGTTATTCTCGATAACACACTCTGGGTTCTGTTATTCTCGATAACACACTCTGTGTTCTGTTATTCTCTATAACACACTCTGGGTTCTGTTATTCTCGATAACACACTCTGGGTTCTGTTATCCTCTATAACACACTCTGTGTTCTGTTATTCTCTGTAATACACTCTGTGTTCTGTTATTCTCTATAACACACCCTGGGTTCTGTTATTCCCTATAACACACTCTGGGTTCTGTTATTCCCTATAACACACTCTGGGTTCTGTTATTCTCTGCAACACACACTCTGTGTTCTGTTATTCTCTATAACACACTCTGGGTTCTGTTATTCACTATAAAACACTCTGGGTTCTGTTATTCACTATAACACTGTCTGGGTTGTGTTATTCTCTATAACACACTCTGGGTTCTGTTATTCTCGATAACACACTCTGGGTTCTGTTATTCTCGATAACACACTCTGTGTTCTGTTATTCTCTGTGACACACTCTGGGTTCTGTTATTCTCTATAACACACTCTGGGTTCTATTATTCTCGATAACACACTCTGTGTTCTGTTATCCTCTGTAACACACTCTGTGTTCTGTTATTCTCTATAACACACGCTGGGTTCTGTTATTCTCTATAACACACTCTGGGTTCTGTTATTCTCTATAACACACTCTGGGTTCTGTTATTCCCTATAACACACTCTGGGTTCTGTTATTCTCGATAACACACTCTGGGTTCTGTTATTCTCGATAACACACTCTGTCCTCTGTTATTCTCGACAACACACTCTGTGTTCTGTTATTCTCTATCACACGCTCTGGGTTCTGTTATTCTGTATAACACACCCTGGTTTCTGTTATTCACTATAACACACTCTGGGTTCTGTTATTCTCTATAACACACCCTGGTTTCTGTTATTCACTATGACACACTCTGGGTTCTGTTATTCTCGATAACACACTCTGGGTTCTGTTATTCTCGATAACACACTCTGTGTTCTGTTATTCTCGATAACACACTCTGCGTTCTGTTATTCTCAACAACACATCCTGTGTTCTGTTATTCACTATAACACACTCTAGGTTCAGTTATTCTCTATAACACACTCTGGGTTCTGTTATTCTCTATAGCACACTCTGGGTTCTGTTATTCTCTATAACACACTCTGTGTTCTGTTATTCTCTAAAACACACCCTGGGTTCTGTTATTCACGATAAAACACTCTGGGTTCTGTTATTCTCTATAACACACTCTGGGTTCTGTTATTCTCTATAACACACCCTGGGTTCTGTTATCCACTATAACACACTCTGGGTTCTGTTATTTCTATAACACTCTCTGGGTTGTGTTATTCTCTATAACACACTCTGGGTTCTGTTATTCTCTATAGCACACTCTGGGTTCTGTTATTCTCTATAACACACTCTGGGTTCTGTTATTCTCTATAGCACACTCTGGGTTCTGTTATTCTCTATAACACACTCTGTGTTCTGTTATTCTCTAAAACACACCCTGGGTTCTGTTATTCACGATAAAACACTCTGGGTTCTGTTATCCACTATAACACACTCTGGGTTCTGTTATTCTCTATAACACTCTCTGGGTTGTGTTATTCTCTATAACACACTCTGGGTTCTGTTATTCTCGATAACACACTCTGGGTTCTGTTATTCTCTATGACACACTCTGTGTTCTGTTATTCTCTATAACACACTCTGGGTTCTGTTATTCTCTATAACACACTCTGTGTTCTGTTATTCTCTATAAAACACTCTGGGTTCTGTTATTCTCTATAACACACTCTGGGTTCTGTTATTCTCGATAACACACTCTGTGCTCTGTTATTCTCGACAACACACTCTGTGTTCTGTTATTCTCTATCACACACTCTGTGTCCTGTTATTCTCTATAACACACTCTGGTTTCTGTTATTCACTATGACAGACTCTGGGTTCTGTTATTCTCTATAACACACTCTGGGTTCTGTTATTCTCGATAACACACTCTGTGTTCTGTTATTCTCGAAAACACACTCTGTGTGCTGTTATTCTCCATAACACACTGTGGGTTCTGTTATTCCATATAACACACTCTGCGTTCTGTTATTCTCGACAACACTCTCTGTGTTCTGTTATTCACGATAGCACACTCTGTGTTCTGTTATTCTCTATAACACACTTTGGGTTCTGTTATTCTCTATAACACACCCTGGGTTCTGTTATTCACTATAACACACTCTGTGTTCTGTTATTCTCGATAGCACACTCTGTGTTCTGTTATTCTCTATAACACACTTTGGGTTCTGTTATTCTCTATAACACACTCTGGGTTCTGTTATTCTCTATAACACACTCTAGGTTCAGTTATTCTCTATAACACACTCTGGGTTCTGTTATTCTCTATAGCACACTCTGGGTTCTGTTATTCTCGTTGACACACTCTGTGTTCTGTTATTCTCTATAACACACTCTGGGTTCTGTTATTCTCTAAAACACACCCTGGGTTCTGTTATTCAATATAAAACACTCTGGGTTCTGTTATTCCCTATAACACTCTCTGTGTTCTGTTATTCTCTATAACACACTCTGAGTTCTGTTATTCACTATAACACACTCTGGGTTCTGTTATTCTCTATAACACGCTCTGGGTTGTGTTATTCTCTATAACACACTCTGGGTTCTGTTATTCTCGATAACACACTCTGGGTTCTGTTATTCTCGATAACACACTCTGTGCTCTGTTATTCTCGATAACACACTCTGGGTTCTGTTATCCTCTATAACACACTCTGTGTTCTGTTATTCTCTGTAATACACTCTGTGTTCTGTTATTCTCTATAACACACCCTGGGTTCTGTTATTCCCTATAACACACTCTGGGTTCTGTTATTCTCTGCAACACACACTCTGTGTTCTGTTATTCTCTATAAAACACTCTGGGTTCTGTTATTCACTATAACACTCTCTGGGTTGTGTTATTCTCTATAACACACTCTGGGTTCTGTTATTCTCGATAACACACTCTGGGTTCTGTTATTCTCTATAACACACTCTGGGTTCTGTTATTCTCGATAACACACTCTGGGTTCTGTTATTCTCGATAACACACTCTGTGTTCTGTTATTCTCTATAACACACCCTGGGTTCTGTTATTCTCTATAACACACTCTGGGTTCTGTTATTCTCGATAACACACTCTGGGTTCTGTTATTCTCGATAACACACTCTGGGTTCTGTTATTCTCGATAACACACTCTGGGTTCTGTTATCCTCTATAACACACTCTGTGTTCTGTTATTCTCTGTAATACACTCTGTGTTCTGTTATTCTCTATAACACACCCTGGGTTCTGTTATTCCCTATAACACACTCTGGGTTCTGTTATTCCCTATAACACACTCTGGGTTCTGTTATTCTCTGCAACACACACTCTGTGTTCTGTTATTCTCTATAACACACCCTGGGTTCTGTTATTCACTATAAAACACTCTGGGTTCTGTTATTCACTATAACACTGTCTGGGTTGTGTTATTCTCTATAACACACTCTGGGTTCTGTTATTCTCGATAACACACTCTGGGTTCTGTTATTCTCGATAACACACTCTGTGTTCTGTTATTCTCTGTGACACACTCTGGGTTCTGTTATTCTCTATAACACACTCTGGGTTCTATTATTCTCGATAACACACTCTGTGTTCTGTTATCCTCTGTAACACACTCTGTGTTCTGTTATTCTCTATAACACACGCTGGGTTCTGTTATTCTCTATAACACACTCTGGGTTCTGTTATTCTCTATAACACACTCTGGGTTCTGTTATTCCCTATAACACACTCTGGGTTCTGTTATTCTCGATAACACACTCTGGGTTCTGTTATTCTCAATAACACACTCTGTCCTCTGTTATTCTCGACAACACACTCTGTGTTCTGTTATTCTCTATCACACGCTCTGGGTTCTGTTATTCTGTATAACACACCCTGGTTTCTGTTATTCACTATGACACACTCTGGGTTCTGTTATTCTCCATAACACACCCTGGTTTCTGTTATTCACTATGACAGACTCTGGGTTCTGTTATTCTCTATAACACACTCTGGGTTCTGTTATTCTCGATAACACACACTGTGTTCTGTTATTCTCGATAACACACTCTGCGTTCTGTTATTCTCGACAACACACCCTGTGTTCTGTTATTCACTATAACACACTCTAGGTTCAGTTATTCTCTATAACACACTCTGGGTTCTGTTATTCTCTATAGCACACTCTGGGTTCTGTTATTCTCTATAACACACTCTGTGTTCTGTTATTCTCTAAAACACACCCTGGGTTCTGTTATTCACGATAAAACACTCTGGGTTCTGTTATTCTCTATAACACACTCTGGGTTCTGTTATTCTCGATAACACACTCTGGTTTCTGCTATTCCCTATAACACACTCTGGGTTCTGTTATTCTCTATAACACACTCTGTGTTCTTTTATTCTCTATAACACACTCCGTGGTCTGTTATTCTCTTTAACACACCCTGTGTTCTGTTACTATCTATTACACACTCTGGTTTCTGTTATTCTCAAGAACATACTCTGTGTTCTGTTGTTCTCCATAACAGACTCTGTGTTCTGTTGTTCTCTATAACACACCCTGGGTTCTGTTATTCACTATAACACACTCTGGGTTCGGTTATTCTCTACAACACACTCTGGTTTCTGTTATTCCCTATAACACACTCTGGGTTCTGTTATTCTCTATGACACACTCTGGGTTCTGTTATTCTCTATAACACATTCTGGGTTGTGTTATTCTCTATAACACACTCTGTGTTCTGTTATTCTCTATAACACACTCTGGGTTCTGTTATTCTCCATAACACACTCTGGGTTCTGTTATTCTCTACAACACACTCTGGGTTCTGTTATTCTCTATAACACACTCTGGGTTCTGTTATTCTCGATAACACACTCTGTGTTCTGTTATTCTCGATAACACACACTGTGTTCTGTTATTCTCCATAACACACTCTGGGTTCTGTTATTCCCGATAACACACTCTGTGTTCTGTTATTCTCTATAACACACTCTGTGTTCTGTTATTCTCGATAACATACTCAGGGTTCTGTTATTCTCGATAACACATTCTTTGTTCTGTTATTCTCTATAACTCACTCTGGGTTCTGTTATTCTCGAAAACACATTCTGTGTTCTGTTATTCTCTGTAACACAGTCTGGGTTCTGTTAATCACTTTAACACACTCTGGGTTCTGTTATTCTCTATAACATACTCTGGGTTCTGTTATTCTCGATAACACATTCTGTGTTCTGTTATTCTCTGTAACACAGTCTGGGTTCTGTTAATCACTTTAACACACTCTGGGTTCTGTTATTCTCTATAACACACTCTGGGTTCTGTTATTCTCTATAACATACTCTGGGTTCTGTTATTCTCGATAACACATTCTGTGTTCTGTTATTCTCTATAACACACTCTGTGTTCTGTTATTCTCGATAACACACCCTGGGTTCTGTTAATCACTTTAACACACTCTGAGTTCTGTTATTCTCTGTAACACACTCTGGGTTCTATTATTCTCTATAACACACTCTGGGTTCTGTTATTCTCTGTAACACACTCTGTGTTCTGTTATTCTCGATAACACACTCTGGGTTCTGTTATTCACTATAAAACACTCTGGGTTCTGTTATTCTCTATAACACACCCTGGGTTCTGTTATTCACTATAAAACACTCTGGGTTCTGTTATTCTCTATAACACACTCTGGGTTCTGTTATTCTCTATAACACTCTCTGGGTTGTGTTATTCTCTATAACACACTCTGGGTTCTGTTATTCTCCATAACACACTCTGGGTTCTGTTAATTTCGATAACACACTCTGTGTTCTGTTATTCTCCATAACACACTCTGGGTTCTGTTATTCTCGATAACACACTCTGTGTTCTGTTATTCTCGATGACACACTCTGTGTTCTGTTATTCTCTATAACACACTCTGTGTTCTGTTATTATCTATAACACACTCTGGGTTCTGTTATTCTCGATAACACACTCTGTGTTCTGTTATTCTCGATAACACACTCTGGGTTCTGATATCCTCTATAACACACTCTGTGTTCTGTTATTCTCTAAAACACAGCCTGGGTTCTGTTATTCTCTATAACACACTCTGGGTTCTGTTATTCTCTATAACACACTCTGGGTTCTGTTATTCCCTATAACACACTCTGGGTTCTGTTATTCTCTGTAACACACTGTGTGTTCTGTTATTCTCTATAACACACT
This sequence comes from Heterodontus francisci, assembly GCF_036365525.1. Lineage (NCBI taxonomy): Eukaryota > Metazoa > Chordata > Chondrichthyes > Heterodontiformes > Heterodontidae > Heterodontus > Heterodontus francisci. The sequence goes on from NW_027141328.1 coordinate 567,459, forward strand.
CTGGGTTCTGTTATTCTCTATAACACACTGTGTGTTCTGTTATTCTCTATAACACACTCTGGGATCTGTTATTCTCTATAACACACTCTGGGTTCTGTTATTCTCGATAACACACTCTGTGCTCTGTTATTCTCGACAACACACTCTGGGTTCTGTTATTCTGTATAACACACTCTGTGCTCTGTTATTCTCTATAACACACTGTGTGTTCTGTTATTCTCTATAACACACTCTGGGTTCCGTTATTCTCTATAACACACTCTGGGTTCTGTTATTCTCTATAACACACTGTGTGTTCTGTTATTCTCTATAACACACTCTGTGTTCTGTTATTCTCTATAACACACTCTGGGTTCTGTTATTCTGTATAACACACTCTGTGTTCTGTTATTCTCTATAACACACCCTGGTTTCTGTTTTTCACTATGACACACTCTGGGTTCTGTTATTCTCGATAACACACTCTGTGTGCTGTTATTCTCCATAACACACTGTGGGTTCTGTTATTCTCTGTAACACACTCTGTGTTCTGTTATTCTCGATAACACACTCTGTGTTCTGTTATTCTCGATAACACACTCTGGGTTCTGTTATTCTCGATAACACACTCTGGGTTCTGTTATTCTCTATAACACACTCTGTGTTCTGTTATTCTCGATAACACACTCTGTGTTCTGTTATTCTCGATAACACACTCTGGGTTCTGTTATCCTCTATAACACTCGCTGTGTTCTGTTATTCTCTATAACACACCCTGGGTTCTGTTATTCACTATAACACACTCTGGGTTCTGTTATTCCCTATAACACACTCTGGGTTCTGTTATTCACTATAAAACACTCTGGGTTCTGTTATTCACTATAACACACTCTGGGTTCTGTTATTCTCTATAACACACTCTGGGTTGTGTTATTCTCTATAACACACTCTGGGTTCTGTTATTCTCGATAACACACTCTGGGTTCTGTTATTCTCCATAACACACTCTGGGTTCTGTTATTCTCGATAAGACACTCTGGGTTCTGTTATTTTCGATAACACACTCTGGGTTCTGTTATTCTCGATAACACACTCTGGGTTCTGTTATTCTCCATAACACACTCTGGGTTGTGTTATTCTCTATAACACACTCTGGGTTCTGTTATTCTCTATAACACACTCTGTGTTCTGTTATTCTCGATAACACACTCTGTGTTCTGTTATTCTCGATAACACACTCTGGGTTCTGTTATCCTCTATAACACACCCTGGGTTCTGTTATTCACTATAACACACTCTGGGTTGTGTTATTCTCTATAACACACTCTGGGTTCTGTTATTCTCGATAACACACTCTGGGTTCTGTTATTCTCCATAACACACTCTGGGTTCTGTTATTCTCGATAAGACACTCTGGGTTCTGTTATTTTCGATAACACACTCTGGGTTCTGTTATTCTCGATAACACACTCTGGGTTCTGTTATTCTCCATAACACACTCTGGGTTGTGTTATTCTCTATAACACACTCTGTGTTCTGTTATTCTCGATAACACACTCTGTGTTCTGTTATTCTCGATAACACACTCTGGGTTCTGTTATCCTCTATAACACACCCTGGGTTCTGTTATTCACTATAACACACTCTGGGTTCTGTTATTCCCTATAACACACTCTGGGTTCTGTTATTCTCTGTAACACACTCTGTGTTTTGTTATTCTCTATAACACACCCTGGGTTCTGTTATTCACTATAAAACACTCTGGGTTCTGTTATTCACTATAACACACTCTGGGTTGTGTTATTCTCTATAACACACTCTGGGTTCTGTTATTCTCGATAACACACTCTGGGTTCTGTTATTCTCTATAACACACTCTGGGTTGTGTTATTCTCTATAACACACTCTGGGTTCTGTTATTCTCGATAACACACTCTGGGTTCTGTTATTCTCCATAACACACTCTGGGTTCTGTTATTCTCGATAAGACACTCTGGGTTCTGTTATTTTCGATAACACACTCTGGGTTCTGTTATTCTCCATAACACACTCTGGGTTCTGTTATTCACTATAACACACTCTGGGTTCTGTTATTCTCTATAACACACTCTGTGTTCTGTTATTCTCGATAACACACTCTGGGTTCTGTTATTCTCTATAACACACTCTGGGTTCTGTTATTCTCTATAACACACTCGGGGTTCTATTATTCTCTATAACACACTCTGGGTTCTGTTATTCTCTATAACACACTCTGTGTTCTGTTATTCTGTATAACACACCCTGGTTTCTGTTATTCACTATAACACACTCTGCGTTCTGTTATTCACGACAACACACTCTGTGTTCTGTTATTCTCTGTAACACTCTTTGGGTTCTGTTATTCTCTATAACACACCCTGGGGTCTGTTATTCACTATAACACACTCTAGGTTCAGTTATTCTCGATAACACACTCTGGGTTCTGTTATTCTCGTTGACACGCTCTGCGTTCTGTTATTCTCGACAACACGCTCTGTGTTCTGTTATTCTCTGTAACACTCTTTGGGTTCTGTTATTCTCTATAACACACCCTGGGGTCTGTTATTCACTATAACACACTCTAGGTTCAGTTATTCTCGATAACACACTCTGGGTTCTGTTATTCTCGTTGACACACTCTGTGTTCTGTTGTTCTCGATAACACACTCTGGGTTCTGTTATTCTCCATAAAACACTCTGGGTTCTGTTATTCACTATAAAACACTCTGGGTTCTGTTATTCTCTATAACACACTCTGGGTTCTGTTATTCCCTATAAAACACTCTGGGTTCTGTTATTCTCTATAACACACTCTGGGTTCTGTTATTCTCGATAACACACTCTGTGTTCTGTTATTCTCGATAACACACTCTGGGGTCTGTTATTCTCTATAACACACTCTGGGTTCTGTTATTCCCTATAAAACTCTCTGGGTTCTGTTATTCTCTATAACACACTCTGGGTTCTGTTATTCTCGATAACACACTCTGGGTTCTGTTATTCTCTATAACACACTCTGGGTTCTGTTATTCCCTATAACACACTCTGGGTTCTGTTATTCACTATAACACACTCTGGGTTCTGTTATTCTCTATAACACACTCTGGGTTGTGTTATTCTCTATAACACACTCTGGGTTCTGTTATTCTCGATAACACACTCTGGGTTCTGTTATTCTCCATAACACACTCTGGGCTCTGTTATTCTCGATAACACACTCTGGGTTCTGTTATTTTCGATAACACACTCTGGGTTCTGTTATTCTCCATAACACACTCTGGGTTCTGTTATTCACTATAACACACTCTGGGTTCTGTTTTTCTCGATAACACACTCTGTGTTCTGTTATTCTCTATGACACACTCTGTGTTCTGTTATTCTCTATAACACACTCTGGGTTCTGTTATTCTCTATAACACACTCTGGGTTCTATTATTCTCTTTCACACACTCTGGGTTCTGTTATTCTCGATAACACACTCTGTGTTCTGTTATTCTCGATAACACACTCTGGGTTCTGTTATCCTCTATGACACACTCTGTGTTCTGTTATTCTCTATAACACACTCTGGGTTCTGTTATTCTCTATAACACACTCTGGGTTCTATTATTCTCTTTCACACACTCTGTGTTCTGTTATTCTCTATAACACACTCTGTGTTCTGTTATTCTCGATAACACACTCTGTGTTCTGTTATTCTGTATAACACACTCTGTGTTCTGTTATTCACTGTGACACACTCTGGGTTCTGTTATTCTCTATAACACACTCTGGGTTCTGTTATTCTCGATAACACACTCTGTGTGCTTTTATTCTCCATAACACACTGTGGGTTCTGTTATTCTCTCTAACACACTCTGGGCTCTGTTATTCTCGATAACACACTCTGGGTTCTGTTTTTCTAGATAACACACTCTGTGTTCTGTTATTCTCTATGACACACTCTGTGTTCTGTTATTCTCTATAACACACTCTGGGTTCTGTTATTCTCTATAACACACTCTGGGTTCTATTATTCTCTTTCACACACTCTGGGTTCTGTTATTCTCGATAACACACTCTGGGTTCTGTTATTCTCTATAACACACTCTGGGTTCTATTATTCTCTTTCACACACTCTGGGTTCTGTTATTCTCGATAACACACTCTGGGTTCTGTTTTTCTCGATAACACACTCTGTGTTCTGTTATTCTCTATGACACACTCTGTGTTCTGTTATTCTCTATAACACACTCTGGGTTCTGTTATTCTCTATAACACACTCTGGGTTCTATTATTCTCTTTCACACACTCTGTGTTCTGTTATTCTCTATAACACTCTCTGTGTTCTGTTATTCTCTATAACACTCTCTGTGTTCTGTTATTCTCTATAACACACTCTGTGTTCTGTTATTCTCTATAACACACTCTGGGTTCTGTTATTCACTATAAAACACTCTGGGTTCTGTTATTCACTATAAAACACTCTGGGTTCTGTTATTCTCTATAACACTCTCTGTGTTCTGTTATTCTCTATAACACACTCTGTGTTCTGTTATTCACTATAAAACACTCTGGGTTCTGTTATTCACTATAAAACACTCTGGGTTCTGTTATTCTCTATAACACACTCTGTGTTCTGTTATTCTCTATAACACACTCTGTGTTCTGTTATTCACTATAAAACACTCTGGGTTCTGTTATTCTCTATAACACACTCTGGGTTCTGTGATTCTCTATAACACACTCTGGGTTCTGTTATTCTCTAAAACACACTCTGGATTCTGTTATTCTCGACAACACACTCTGTGTTCTGTTATTCTCTATAACACACTCTGTGCTCTGTTATTCTCGACAACACACTCTGTGTTCTGTTATTCTCTATAACACACTCTGTGTTCTGTTATTCTCTATAACACACTCTGTGTTTTGTTATTCTCTATAAAACACTCTGGGTTCTGTTATTCACTATAAAACACTCTGGGTTCTGTTATTCTCTATAACACTCTCTGTGTTCTGTTATTCTCTATAACACACTCTGTGTTCTGTTATTCACTATAAAACACTCTGGGTTCTGTTATTCTCTATAACACACTCTGTGTTCTGTTATTCACTATAAAACACTCTGGGTTCTGTTATTCTCTATAACACACTCTGGGTTCTGTTATTCTCTGTAACACACTCTGGGTTCTGTTATTCTCGACAACACACTCTGTGTTCTGTTATTCTCGATAACACACTCTGGGTTCTGTTATTCACTATAAAACACTCTGGGTTCTGTTATTCTCTATAACACACTCTGTGTTCTGTTATTCTCTATAACACACTCTGTGCTCTGTTATTCTCTATAACACTCTCTGTGTTCTGTTATTCTCTATAACACTCTCTGTGTTCTGTTATTCTCTATAACACACTCTGTGTTCTGTTATTCTCTATAACACACTCTGGGTTCTGTTATTCTCGACAACACACTCTGTGTTCTGTTATTCTCTATAACACACTCTGGGTTCTGTTATTCACTATAAAACACTCTGGGTTCTGTTATTCTCTATAACACACTCTGTGTTCTGTTATTCTCTATAACACACTCTGTGCTCTGTTATTCTCTATAACACTCTCTGTGTTCTGTTATTCTCTATAACACTCTCTGTGTTCTGTTATTCTCTATAACACACTCTGTGTTCTGTTATTCTCTATAACACACTCTGGATTCTGTTATTCTCGACAACACACTCTGTGTTCTGTTATTCTCTATAACACACTCTGGGTTCTGTTATTCACTATAAAACACTCTGGGTTCTGTTATTCACTATAAAACACTCTGGGTTCTGTTATTCTCTATAACACTCTCTGTGTTCTGTTATTCTCTATAACACACTCTGTGTTCTGTTATTCACTATAAAACACTCTGGGTTCTGTTATTCACTATAAAACACTCTGGGTTCTGTTATTCTCTATAACACACTCTGTGTTCTGTTATTCTCTATAACACACTCTGTGTTCTGTTATTCACTATAAAACACTCTGGGTTCTGTTATTCTCTATAACACACTCTGGGTTCTGTGATTCTCTATAACACACTCTGGGTTCTGTTATTCTCTAAAACACACTCTGGATTCTGTTATTCTCGACAACACACTCTGTGTTCTGTTATTCTCTATAACACACTCTGTGCTCTGTTATTCTCGACAACACACTCTGTGTTCTGTTATTCTCTATAACACACTCTGTGTTCTGTTATTCTCTATAACACACTCTGTGTTTTGTTATTCTCTATAAAACACTCTGGGTTCTGTTATTCTCTATAACACACTCTGTGTTCTGTTATTCACTATAAAACACTCTGTGTTCTGTTATTCTCTATAACACACTCTGGGTTCTGTTATTCTCTGTAACACACTCTGGGTTCTGTTATTCTCGACAACACACTCTGTGTTCTGTTATTCTCGATAACACACTCTGGGTTCTGTTATTCTCGATAACACACTCTGGGTTCTGTTATTCACTATAACACACTCTGTGTTCTGTTATTCTCTATAACACACTCTGTGTTCTGTTACTCACTGTAAAACACTCTGGGTTCTGTTATTCTCTATAACACACTCTGTGCTCTGTTATTCTCTATAACACTCTCTGTGTTCTGTTATTCTCTATAACTCTCTCTGTGTTCTGTTATTCTCTATAACACACTCTGTGTTCTGTTATTCTCTATAACACACTCTGGGTTCTGTTATTCACTATAAAACACTCTGTGTTCTGTTATTCTCTATAACACTCTCTGTGTTCTGTTATTCTCTATAACACACTCTGTGTTCTGTTATTCTCTATAACACACTCTGGGTTCTGTTATTCTCTATAACACTCTCTGTGTTCTGTTATTCTCTATAAAACACTCAGGGTTCTGTTATTCTCTATAACACACTCTGGGTTCTGTTATTCTCTATAACACACTCTGTGTTCTGTTATTCACTATAAAACACTCTGGGTTCTGTTATTCACTATAAAACACTCTGGGTTGTGTTATTCTCTATAACACACTCTGTGCTCTGTTATTCTCTATAACACACTCTGGGTTCTGTTATTCTCTATAACACTCTCTGTGTTCTGTTATTCTCTATAACACACTCTGTGTTCTGTTATTCACTATAAAACACTCTGGGTTCTGTTATTCTCTATAACACACTCTGGGTTCTGTTATTCACTATAAAACACTCTGGGTTCTGTTATTCTCTATAACACACTCTGGGTTCTGTTATTCTCTGTAACACACTCTGGGTTCTGTTATTCTCGACAACACACTCTGTGTTCTGTTATTCTCTATAACACACTCTGGGTTCTGTTATTCACTATAAAACAATCTGGGTTGTGTTATTCTCTATAACACACTCTGTGCTCTGTTATTCTCTATAACACACTCTGGGTTCTGTTATTCTCTATAACACTCTCTGTGTTCTGTTATTCTCTATAACACACTCTGTGTTCTGTTATTCACTATAAAACACTCTGGGTTCTGTTATTCTCTATAACACACTCTGGGTTCTGTTATTCACTATAAAACACTCTGGGTTCTGTTATTCTCTATAACACACTCTGGGTTCTGTTATTCTCTGTAACACACTCTGGGTTCTGTTATTCTCTATAACACTCTCTGTGTTCTGTTATTCTCTATAACACACTCTGGGTTCTGTTATTCTCTGTAACACACTCTGGGTTCTGTTATTCTCTATAACACTCTCTGTGTTCTGTTATTCTCTATAACACACTCTGGGTTCTGTTATTCTCTGTAACACACTCTGGGTTCTGTTATTCTCTATAACACTCTCTGTGTTCTGTTATTCTCTATAACACACTCTGGGTTCTGTTATTCTCTGTAACACACTCTGGGTTCTGTTATTCTCTATAACACTCTCTGTGTTCTGTTATTCTCTATAACACACTCTGGGTTCTGTTATTCTCTGTAACACACTCTGGGTTCTGTTATTCTCTATAACACTCTCTGTGTTCTGTTATTCTCTATAACACACTCTGTGTTCTGTTATTCTCTATAACACACTCTGGGTTCTGTTATTCTCTGTAACACACTCTGGGTTCTGTTATTCTCTATAACACTCTCTGTGTTCTGTTATTCTCTATAACACACTCTGGGTTCTGTTATTCTCTGTAACACACTCTGGGTTCTGTTATTCTCTATAACACACTCTGGGTTCTGTTATTCTCTGTAACACACTCTGGGTTCTGTTATTCTCTATAACACACTCTGGGTTCTGTTATTCTCTGTAGCACACTCTGGGTTCTGTTATTCTCTATAACACACTCTGGGTTCTGTTATTCTCTGTAACACACTCTGGGTTCTGTTATTCTCTATAACACACTCTGGGTTCTGTTATTCTCTGTAACACACTCTGGGTTCTGTTATTCTCTATAACACACTCTGGGTTCTGTTATTCTCTATAACACACTCTGGGTTCTGTTATTCTCTATAACACTCTCTGTGTTCTGTTATTCTCTATAACACACTCTGTGTTCTGTTATTCACTATAAAACACTCTGGGTTCTGTTATTCTCTATAACACACTCTGGGTTCTGTTATTCACTATAAAACACTCTGGGTTCTGTTATTCTCTATAACACACCCTGGGTTCTGTTATTCTCGACAACACACTCTGTGTTCTGTTATTCACTATAAAACACTCTGGGTTCTGTTACTCACTATAAAACACTCTGGGTTCTGTTATTCTCGACAACACACTCTGTGTTCTGTTATTCACTATAAAACACTCTGGGTTCTGTTATTCTCGACAACACACTCTGTGTTCTGTTATTCTCTATAACACACTCTGTGTTCTGTCACTCACTATAAAACACTCTGGGTTCTGTTATTCTCTATAACACACTCTGTGTTCTGTTACTCACTGTAAAACACTCTGTGTTCTGTTATTCTCTATAACACTCTCTGGGTTCTGTTATTCACTATAAAACACTCTGGGTTCTGTTATTCTCTATAACACACTCTGGGTTCTGTTATTCTCTGTAACACACTCTGGGTTCTGTTATTCTCGACAACACACTCTGTGTTCTGTTATTCACTATAAAACACTCTGGGTTCTGTTATTCTCTATAACACACTCTGTGTTCTGTTATTCTCGATAACACACTCTGTGTTCTGTTACTCACTATAAAACACTCTGTGTTCTGTTATTCACTATAAAACACTCTGGGTTCTGTTATTCACTATAAAACACTCTGGGTTCTGTTATTCTCTATAACACACTCTGTGTTCTGTTACTCACTATAAAACACTCTGTGTTCTGTTATTCTCTATAACACACTCTGTGTTCTGTTACTCACTATAAAACACTCTGGGTTCTGTTATTCACTATGACACACTCTGGGTTCTGTTATTTTCGACAACACACTCTGTGTTCTGTTATTCACTATAAAACACTCTGGGTTCTGTTATTCTCTATAACACACTCTGTGTTCTGTTATTCTCGATAACACACTCTGTGTTCTGTTACTCACTATAAAACACTCTGTGTTCTGTTATTCTCTATAACACTCTCTGGGTTCTGTTATTCACTATAAAACACTCTGGGTTCTGTTATTCACTATAAAACACTCTGGGTTCTGTTATTCACTATAAAACACTCTGGGTTCTGTTATTCACTATAAAACACTCTGGGTTCTGTTATTCTCTATAAAACACTCTGGGTTCTGTTATTCTCTGTAACACACTCTGGGTTCTGTTATTCTCGACAACACACTCTGTGTTCTGTTATTCACTATAAAACACTCTGGGTTCTGTTATCCTCTATAACACACCCTGGGTTCTGTTATTCTCTATAACACACTCTGGGTTCTGTTATCCTCTATAACACACCCTGGGTTCTGTTATTCTCTATAACACACTTAGGGTTCTGTTATTCTCTATAACACACTCTGTGTTCTGTTATTCACTATAAAACACTCTGGGTTCTGTTATTCACTATAAAACACTCTGGGTTGTGTTATTCTCTATAACACACTCTGTGCTCTGTTATTCTCTATAACACACTCTGGGTTCTGTTATTCTCTATAACACTCTCTGTGTTCTGTTATTCTCTATAACACACTCTGTGTTCTGTTATTCACTATAAAACACTCTGGGTTCTGTTATTCTCTATAACACACTCTGGGTTCTGTTATTCACTATAAAACACTCTGGGTTCTGTTATTCTCTATAACACACTCTGGGTTCTGTTATTCTCTGTAACACACTCTGGGTTCTGTTATTCTCGACAACACACTCTGTGTTCTGTTATTCTCTATAACACACTCTGGGTTCTGTTATTCACTATAAAACAATCTGGGTTGTGTTATTCTCTATAACACACTCTGTGCTCTGTTATTCTCTATAACACACTCTGGGTTCTGTTATTCTCTATAACACTCTCTGTGTTCTGTTATTCTCTATAACACACTCTGTGTTCTGTTATTCACTATAAAACACTCTGGGTTCTGTTATTCTCTATAACACACTCTGGGTTCTGTTATTCACTATAAAACACTCTGGGTTCTGTTATTCTCTATAACACACTCTGGGTTCTGTTATTCTCTGTAACACACTCTGGGTTCTGTTATTCTCTATAACACTCTCTGTGTTCTGTTATTCTCCATAACACACTCTGGGTTCTGTTATTCTCTGTAACACACTCTGGGTTCTGTTATTCTCTATAACACTCTCTGTGTTCTGTTATTCTCTATAACACACTCTGGGTTCTGTTATTCTCTGTAACACACTCTGGGTTCTGTTATTCTCTATAACACTCTCTGTGTTCTGTTATTCTCTATAACACACTCTGGGTTCTGTTATTCTCTGTAACACACTCTGGGTTCTGTTATTCTCTATAACACTCTCTGTGTTCTGTTATTCTCTATAACACACTCTGGGTTCTGTTATTCTCTGTAACACACTCTGGGTTCTGTTATTCTCTATAACACTCTCTGTGTTCTGTTATTCTCTATAACACACTCTGTGTTCTGTTATTCTCTATAACACACTCTGGGTTCTGTTATTCTCTGTAACACACTCTGGGTTCTGTTATTCTCTATAACACTCTCTGTGTTCTGTTATTCTCTATAACACACTCTGGGTTCTGTTATTCTCTGTAACACACTCTGGGTTCTGTTATTCTCTATAACACACTCTGGGTTCTGTTATTCTCTGTAACACACTCTGGGTTCTGTTATTCTCTATAACACACTCTGGGTTCTGTTATTCTCTGTAACACACTCTGGGTTCTGTTATTCTCTATAACACACTCTGGGTTCTGTTATTCTCTGTAACACACTCTGGGTTCTGTTATTCTCTATAACACACTCTGGGTTCTGTTATTCTCTGTAACACACTCTGGGTTCTGTTATTCTCTATAACACACTCTGGGTTCTGTTATTCTCTATAACACACTCTGGGTTCTGTTATTCTCTATAACACTCTCTGTGTTCTGTTATTCTCTATAACACACTCTGTGTTCTGTTATTCACTATAAAACACTCTGGGTTCTGTTATTCTCTATAACACACTCTGGGTTCTGTTATTCACTATAAAACACTCTGGGTTCTGTTATTCTCTATAACACACCCTGGGTTCTGTTATTCTCGACAACACACTCTGTGTTCTGTTATTCACTATAAAACACTCTGGGTTCTGTTACTCACTATAAAACACTCTGGGTTCTGTTATTCTCGACAACACACTCTGTGTTCTGTTATTCACTATAAAACACTCTGGGTTCTGTTATTCTCGACAACACACTCTGTGTTCTGTTATTCTCTATAACACACTCTGTGTTCTGTCACTCACTATAAAACACTCTGGGTTCTGTTATTCTCTATAACACACTCTGTGTTCTGTTACTCACTGTAAAACACTCTGTGTTCTGTTATTCTCTATAACACTCTCTGGGTTCTGTTATTCACTATAAAACACTCTGGGTTCTGTTATTCTCTATAACACACTCTGGGTTCTGTTATTCTCTGTAACACACTCTGGGTTCTGTTATTCTCGACAACACACTCTGTGTTCTGTTATTCACTATAAAACACTCTGGGTTCTGTTATTCTCTATAACACACTCTGTGTTCTGTTATTCTCGATAACACACTCTGTGTTCTGTTACTCACTATAAAACACTCTGTGTTCTGTTATTCACTATAAAACACTCTGGGTTCTGTTATTCACTATAAAACACTCTGGGTTCTGTTATTCTCTATAACACACTCTGTGTTCTGTTACTCACTATAAAACACTCTGTGTTCTGTTATTCTCTATAACACACTCTGTGTTCTGTTACTCACTATAAAACACTCTGGGTTCTGTTATTCACTATGACACACTCTGGGTTCTGTTATTTTCGACAACACACTCTGTGTTCTGTTATTCACTATAAAACACTCTGGGTTCTGTTATTCTCTATAACACACTCTGTGTTCTGTTATTCTCGATAACACACTCTGTGTTCTGTTACTCACTATAAAACACTCTGTGTTCTGTTATTCTCTATAACACTCTCTGGGTTCTGTTATTCACTATAAAACACTCTGGGTTCTGTTATTCACTATAAAACACTCTGGGTTCTGTTATTCACTATAAAACACTCTGGGTTCTGTTATTCACTATAAAACACTCTGGGTTCTGTTATTCTCTATAAAACACTCTGGGTTCTGTTATTCTCTGTAACACACTCTGGGTTCTGTTATTCTCGACAACACACTCTGTGTTCTGTTATTCACTATAAAACACTCTGGGTTCTGTTATTCTCTATAACACACTCTGGGTTCTGTTATTCACTATAAAACACTCTGGGTTCTGTTATTCACTATAAAACACTCTGGGTTCTGTTATTCTCTATAACACACTCTGTGTTCTGTTACTCACTATAAAACACTCTGTGTTCTGTTATTCTCTATAACATTCTCTGGGTTCTGTTATTCACTATAAAACACTCTGGGTTCTGTTATTCTCTATAAAACACTCTGTGTTCTGTTATTCTCTATAACACACTCTGTGTTCTGTTACTCACTATAAAACACTCTGTGTTCTGTTATTCTCTATAACACTCTCTGGGTTCTGTTATTCACTATAAAACACTCTGGGTTCTGTTATTCTCTATAAAACACTCTGTGTTCTCTTATTCTCTATAACACACTCTGTGTTCTGTTACTCACTATAAAACACTCTGTGTTCTGTTATTCTCTATAACACTCTCTGGGTTCTGTTATTCACTATAAAACACTCTGGGTTCTGTTATTCTCTATAACACACTCTGTGTTCTGTTATTCACTATAAAACACTCTGGGTTCTGTTATTCACTATAAAACACTCTGGGTTCTGTTATTCTCTATAACACACTCTGTGTTCTGTTACTCACTATAAAACACTCTGGGTTCTGTTATTCTCTATAACACACTCTGTGTTCTGTTATTCACTATAAAACACTCTGGGTTCTGTTATTCTCTATAACACACTCTGTGTTCTGTTACTCACTATAAAACACTCTGTGTTCTGTTATTCTCTATAACACACTCTGGGTTCTGTTATTCACTATAAAACACTCTGGGTTCTGTTATTCTCTATAACACACTCTGTGTTCTGTTATTCACTATAAAACACTCTGGGTTCTGTTATTCACTATAAAACACTCTGGGTTCTGTTATTCTCTATAACACACTCTGTGTTCTGTTACTCACTATAAAACACTCTGGGTTCTGTTATTCTCTATAACACACTCTGTGTTCTGTTATTCTCTATAACACTCTCTGTGTTCTGTTATTCTCTATAACACACTCTGTGTTCTGTTATTCACTATAAAACACTCTGGGTTCTGTTATTCTCTATAACACACTCTGTGTTCTGTTATTCTCGATGACACACTCTGGGTTCTGTTATTCTCGATAACACACTCTGTGTTCTGTTATTCTCTATAACACACTCTGGGTTCTGTTATTCTCTATAATACTCTCTGTGTTCTGTTATTCACTATAAAACACTCTGGGTTCTGTTATTCTCTATAACACACTCTGGGTTCTGTTATTCTCTATAACACACTCTGTGTTCTGTTATTCTCTATAACACACTCTGGGTTCTGTTATTCACTATAAAACACTCTGTGTTCTGTTATTCACTATAAAACACTCTGGGTTCTGTTATTCTCTATAACACACTCTGTGTTCTGTTATTCACTATAACACACTCTGTGTTCTGTTATTCACTATAAAACACTCTGGGTTCTGTTATTCTCTATAACACACTCTGTGTTCTGTTATTCACTATAAAACACTCTGGGTTCTGTTATTCTCGACAACACACTCTGTGTTCTGTTATTCACTATAAAACACTCTGGGTTCTGTTATTCTCGACAACACACTCTGTGTTCTGTTATTCTCTATAAAACACTCTGGGTTCTGTTATTCTCTATAACACACTCTGGGTTCTGTTATTCTCTATAACACTCTCTGTGTTCTGTTATTCTCTATAACACACTCTGGGTTCTGTTATTCTCTATAAAACACTCTGGGTTCTGTTATTCTCGATAACACACTCTGGGTTCTGTTATTCTCTATAACACACTCTGGGTTCTGTTATTCACTATAAAACACTCTGGGTTCTGTTATTCTCTATAACACACTCTGTGTTCTGTTATTCACTATAAAACACTCTGGGTTCTGTTATTCTCTATAACACACCCTGGGTTCTGTTATTCACTATAAAACACTCTGGGTTCTGTTATTCACTATAAAACACTCTGGGTTCTGTTATTCTCTATAACACACTCTGGGTTCTGTTATTCTCTGTAACACACTCTGGGTTCTGTTATTCTCGACAACACACTCTGTGTTCTGTTATTCTCTATAACACACTCTGTGTTCTGTTATTCACTATAAAACACTCTGGGTTCTGTTATTCTCTATAACACACTCTGGGTTCTGTTATTCTCTATAACACTCTCTGTGTTCTGTTATTCTCTATAACACACTCTGTGCTCTGTTATTCTCGACAACACACTCTGTGTTCTGTTATTCTCTATAACACACTCTGGGTTCTGTTATTTTCGATAACACACTCTGTGTTCTGTTATTCTCCATAACACACTCTGGGTTCTGTTATTCTCCATAACACACTCTGTGTTCTGTTATTCACTATAAAACACTCTGGGTTCTGTTATTCTCTATAACACACCCTGGGTTCTGTTATTCACTATAAAACACTCTGGGTTCTGTTATTCACTATAAAACACTCTGGGTTCTGTTATTCTCTATAACACACTCTGGGTTCTGTTATTCTCTGTAACACACTCTGGGTTCTGTTATTCTCGACAACACACTCTGGGTTCTGTTATTTTCGATAACACACTCTGTGTTCTGTTATTCTCCATAACACACTATGGGTTCTGTTATTCTCCATAACACACTCTGTGTTCTGTTATTCACTATAAAACACTCTGGGTTCTGTTATTCTCTATAACACACCCTGGGTTCTGTTATTCACTATAAAACACTCTGGGTTCTGTTATTCACTATAAAACACTCTGGGTTCTGTTATTCTCTATAACACACCCTGGGTTCTGTTATTCACTATAAAACACTCTGGGTTCTGTTATTCACTATAAAACACTCTGGGTTCTGTTATTCTCTATAACACACTCTGGGTTCTGTTATTCTCTGTAACACACTCTGGGTTCTGTTATTCTCGACAACACACTCTGTGTTCTGTTATTCTCTATAACACACTCTGTGTTCTGTTATTCACTATAAAACACTCTGGGTTCTGTTATTCTCTATAACACACTCTGTGTTCTGTTATTCACTATAAAACACTCTGTGTTCTGTTATTCTCTATAACACTCTCTGGGTTCTGTTATTCACTATAAAACACTCTGGGTTCTGTTATTCTCTATAAAACACTCTGTGTTCTGTTATTCTCTATAACACACTCTGTGTTCTGTTACTCACTATAAAACACTCTGTGTTCTGTTATTCTCTATAACACTCTCTGGGTTCTGTTATTCACTATAAAACACTCTGGGTTCTGTTATTCTCTATAACACACTCTGTGTTCTGTTATTCACTATAAAACACTCTGGGTTCTGTTATTCACTATAAAACACTCTGGGTTCTGTTATTCTCTATAACACACTCTGTGTTCTGTTACTCACTATAAAACACTCTGGGTTCTGTTATTCTCTATAACACACTCTGTGTTCTGTTATTCACTATAAAACACTCTGGGTTCTGTTATTCACTATAAAACACTCTGGGTTCTGTTATTCTCTATAACACACTCTGTGTTCTGTTACTCACTATAAAACACTCTGTGTTCTGTTATTCTCTATAACACACTCTGGGTTCTGTTATTCACTATAAAACACTCTGGGTTCTGTTATTCTCTATAACACACTCTGTGTTCTGTTATTCACTATAAAACACTCTGGGTTCTGTTATTCACTATAAAACACTCTGGGTTCTGTTATTCTCTATAACACACTCTGTGTTCTGTTACTCACTATAAAACACTCTGGGTTCTGTTATTCTCTATAACACACTCTGTGTTCTGTTATTCTCTATAACACTCTCTGTGTTCTGTTATTCTCTATAACACACTCTGTGTTCTGTTATTCACTATAAAACACTCTGGGTTCTGTTATTCTCTATAACACACTCTGTGTTCTGTTATTCACTATAAAACACTCTGGGTTCTGTTATTCTCGATAACACACTCTGTGTTCTGTTATTCTCGATGACACACTCTGGGTTCTGTTATTCTCTATAACACACTCTGTGTTCTGTTATTCTCTATAACACACTCTGGGTTCTGTTATTCTCTATAATACTCTCTGTGTTCTGTTATTCACTATAAAACACTCTGGGTTCTGTTATTCTCTATAACACACTCTGGGTTCTGTTATTCTCTATAACACACTCTGTGTTCTGTTATTCTCTATAACACACTCTGGGTTCTGTTATTCACTATAAAACACTCTGTGTTCTGTTATTCACTATAAAACACTCTGGGTTCTGTTATTCTCTATAACACACTCTGTGTTCTGTTATTCACTATAACACACTCTGTGTTCTGTTATTCACTATAAAACACTCTGGGTTCTGTTATTCTCTATAACACACTCTGTGTTCTGTTATTCACTATAAAACACTCTGGGTTCTGTTATTCTCGACAACACACTCTGTGTTCTGTTATTCACTATAAAACACTCTGGGTTCTGTTATTCTCGACAACACACTCTGTGTTCTGTTATTCTCTATAAAACACTCTGGGTTCTGTTATTCTCTATAACACACTCTGGGTTCTGTTATTCTCTATAACACTCTCTGTGTTCTGTTATTCTCTATAACACACTCTGGGTTCTGTTATTCTCTATAAAACACTCTGGGTTCTGTTATTCTCGATAACACACTCTGGGTTCTGTTATTCTCTATAACACACTCTGGGTTCTGTTATTCACTATAAAACACTCTGGGTTCTGTTATTCTCTATAACACACTCTGTGTTCTGTTATTCACTATAAAACACTCTGGGTTCTGTTATTCTCTATAACACACCCTGGGTTCTGTTATTCACTATAAAACACTCTGGGTTCTGTTATTCACTATAAAACACTCTGGGTTCTGTTATTCTCTATAACACACTCTGGGTTCTGTTATTCTCTGTAACACACTCTGGGTTCTGTTATTCTCGACAACACACTCTGTGTTCTGTTATTCTCTATAACACACTCTGTGTTCTGTTATTCACTATAAAACACTCTGGGTTCTGTTATTCTCTATAACACACTCTGGGTTCTGTTATTCTCTATAACACTCTCTGTGTTCTGTTATTCTCTATAACACACTCTGTGCTCTGTTATTCTCGACAACACACTCTGTGTTCTGTTATTCTCTATAACACACTCTGGGTTCTGTTATTTTCGATAACACACTCTGTGTTCTGTTATTCTCCATAACACACTCTGGGTTCTGTTATTCTCCATAACACACTCTGTGTTCTGTTATTCACTATAAAACACTCTGGGTTCTGTTATTCTCTATAACACACCCTGGGTTCTGTTATTCACTATAAAACACTCTGGGTTCTGTTATTCACTATAAAACACTCTGGGTTCTGTTATTCTCTATAACACACTCTGGGTTCTGTTATTCTCTGTAACACACTCTGGGTTCTGTTATTCTCGACAACACACTCTGGGTTCTGTTATTTTCGATAACACACTCTGTGTTCTGTTATTCTCCATAACACACTATGGGTTCTGTTATTCTCCATAACACACTCTGTGTTCTGTTATTCACTATAAAACACTCTGGGTTCTGTTATTCTCTATAACACACCCTGGGTTCTGTTATTCACTATAAAACACTCTGGGTTCTGTTATTCACTATAAAACACTCTGGGTTCTGTTATTCTCTATAACACACCCTGGGTTCTGTTATTCACTATAAAACACTCTGGGTTCTGTTATTCACTATAAAACACTCTGGGTTCTGTTATTCTCTATAACACACTCTGGGTTCTGTTATTCTCTGTAACACACTCTGGGTTCTGTTATTCTCGACAACACACTCTGTGTTCTGTTATTCTCTATAACACACTCTGTGTTCTGTTATTCACTATAAAACACTCTGGGTTCTGTTATTCTCTATAACACACTCTGGGTTCTGTTATTCTCTATAACACTCTCTGTGTTCTGTTATTCTCTATAACACACTCTGTGCTCTGTTATTCACGACAACACACTCTGTGTTCTGTTATTCTCTATAACACACTCTGGGTTCTGTTATTTTCGATAACACACTCTGTGTTCTGTTATTCTCCATAACACACTCTGGGTTCTGTTATTCTCCATAACACACTCTGGGTTCTGTTATTCTCGATAACACACTCTGTGTTCTGTTATTCTCGATGACACACTCTGGGTTCTGTTATTCACTATAAAACACTCTGGGTTCTGTTATTCTCTATAACACACTCTGTGTTCTGTTATTCACTATAAAACACTCTGGGTTCTGTTATTCTCTATAACACACCCTGGGTTCTCTTATTCACTATAAAACACTCTGGGTTCTGTTATTCACTATAAAACACTCTGGGTTCTGTTATTCTCTATAACACACTCTGGGTTCTGTTATTCTCTGTAACACACTCTGGGTTCTGTTATTCTCGACAACACACTCTGTGTTCTGTTATTCTCTATAACACACTCTGTGCTCTGTTATTCACTATGAAACACTCTGGGTTCTGTTATTCTCTATAACACACTCTGGGTTCTGTTATTCACTATAAAACACTCTGGATTCTGTTATTCTCTATAACACACTCTGTGTTCTGTTATTCACTATAAAACACTCTGGGTTCTGTTATTCTCTATAACACACTCTGGGTTCTGTTATTCTCTATAACACTCTCTGTGTTCTGTTATTCTCTATAACACACTCTGTGCTCTGTTATTCTCGACAACACACTCTGTGTTCTGTTATTCTCTATAACACACTCTGGGTTCTGTTATTTTCGATAACACACTCTGTGTTCTGTTATTCTCCATAACACACTCTGGGTTCTGTTATTCTCCATAACACACTCTGGGTTCTGTTATTCTCGATAACACACTCTGTGTTCTGTTATTCTCGATGACACACTCTGGGTTCTGATATCCTCTATAACACACTCTGTGTTCTGTTATTCTCTAAAACACAGCCTGGGTTCTGTTATTCTCTATAACACACTCTGGGTTCTGTTATTCTCTATAACACACTCTGGGTTCTGTTATTCCCTATAACACACTCTGAGTTCTGTTATTCTCTATAACACACTCTGTGTTCTGTTATTCTCTATAACACAGCCTGGGTTCTGTTATTCTCTATAACACACTCTGGGTTCTGTTATTCTCTATAACACACTCTGAGTTCTGTTATTCTCGATAACACACTCTGGGTTCTGTTATTCTCGATAACACACTCTGTGCTCTGTTATTCTCGACAACACACTCTGTGTTCGGTTATTCTCTGTAACACACTCTGGGTTCTGTTATTCTGTATAACACACTCTGTGTTCTGTTATTCTCTATAACACACCCTGGGTTCTGTTATTCTCTATAACACACTCTGTGTTCTGTTACTCACTATAAAACACTCTGAGTTCTGTTATTCTCTATAACACACTCTGTGTTCTGTTATTCTCTATAACACAGCCTGGGTTCTGTTATTCTCTATAACACACTCTGGGTTCTGTTATTCTCTATAACACACTCTGAGTTCTGTTATTCTCGATAACACACTCTGGGTTCTGTTATTCTCGATAACACACTCTGTGCTCTGTTATTCTCGACAACACACTCTGTGTTCGGTTATTCTCTGTAACACACTCTGGGTTCTGTTATTCTGTATAACACACTCTGTGTTCTGTTATTCTCTATAACACACCCTGGGTTCTGTTATTCTCTATAACACACTCTGTGTTCTGTTACTCACTATAAAACACTCTGGGTTCTGTTATTCTCTATAACACACTCTGGGTTCTGTTATTCTCGACAACACACTCTGTGTTCTGTTATTCACTATAAAACACTCTGGGTTCTGTTATTCTCTATAACACACTCTGTGTTCTGTTATTCACTATAAAACACTCTGTGTTCTGTTATTCACTATAAAACACT
Source organism: Heterodontus francisci (assembly GCF_036365525.1). Lineage (NCBI taxonomy): Eukaryota > Metazoa > Chordata > Chondrichthyes > Heterodontiformes > Heterodontidae > Heterodontus > Heterodontus francisci. The sequence continues at coordinate 588,136 of NW_027141328.1, forward strand.
CTGGGTTCTGTTATTCACTATAAAACACTCTGGGTTCTGTTATTCACTATAAAACACTCTGGGTTCTGTTATTCTCTATAACACACTCTGTGTTCTGTTACTCACTATAAAACACTCTGGGTTCTGTTATTCTCTATAACACACTCTGTGTTCTGTTATTCTCTATAACACTCTCTGTGTTCTGTTATTCTCTATAACACACTCTGTGTTCTGTTATTCTCTATAACACACTCTGGGTTCTGTTATTCTCTATAACACACTCTGTGTTCTGTTATTCACTATAAAACACTCTGGGTTCTGTTATTCTCTATAACACACTCTGGGTTCTGTTATTCTCTATAACACACTCTGTGTTCTGTTATTCTCTATAACACTCTCTGTGTTCTGTTATTCTCTATAACACACTCTGTGTTCTGTTATTCTCTATAACACACTCTGGGTTCTGTTATTCTCTATAACACACTCTGTGTTCTGTTATTCACTATAAAACACTCTGGGTTCTGTTATTCTCTATAACACACTCTGGGTTCTGTTATTCTCTATAACACTCTCTGTGTTCTGTTATTCTCTATAACACACTCTGTGTTCTGTTATTCTCTATAACACACTCTGGGTTCTGTTATTCTCTATAACACACTCTGTGTTCTGTTATTCACTATAAAACACTCTGGGTTCTGTTATTCTCTATAACACACTCTGTGTTCTGTTATTCACTATAAAACACTCTGGGTTCTGTTATTCACTATAAAACAGTCTGGGTTCTGTTATTCTCTATAACACACTCTGTGTTCTGTTATTCACTATAAAAAACTCTGGGTTCTGTTATTCACTATAACACACTCTGTGTTCTGTTATTCACTATAAAACACTCTGGGTTCTGTTATTCACTATAACACACTCTGTGTTCTGTTATTCACTATAAAACACTCTGGGTTCTGTTATTCTCTATAACACACTCTGTGTTCTGTTATTCACTATAAAACACTCTGGGTTCTGTTATTCTCGACAACACACTCTGTGTTCTGTTATTCACTATAAAACACTCTGGGTTCTGTTATTCTCTATAACACACTCTGGGTTCTGTTATTCTCTATAACACTCTCTGTGTTCTGTTATTCTCTATAACACACTCTGGGTTCTGTTATTCACTATAAAACACTCTGGGTTCTGTTATTCTCTATAACACACTCTGTGTTCTGTTATTCACTATAAAACACTCTGGGTTCTGTTATTCTCTATAACACACTCTGGGTTCTGTTATTCTCTGTAACACACTCTGGGTTCTGTTATTCTCGACAACACACTCTGTGTTCTGTTATTCTCTATAACACACTCTGTGTTCTGTTATTCACTATAAAACACTCTGGGTTCTGTTATTCACTATAAAACACTCTGGGTTCTGTTATTCTCTATAACACACTCTGGGTTCTGTTATTCTCGACAACACACTCTGTGTTCTGTTATTCTCTATAACACACTCTGTGTTCTGTTATTCACTATAAAACACTCTGGGTTCTGTTATTCACTATAAAACACTCTGGGTTCTGTTATTCACTATAAAACACTCTGGGTTCTGTTATTCTCTATAACACACTCTGGGTTCTGTTATTCTCTGTAACACACTCTGGGTTCTGTTATTCTCGACAACACACTCTGTGTTCTGTTATTCTCTATAACACACTCTGTGTTCTGTTATTCACTATAAAACACTCTGGGTTCTGTTATTCTCGACAACACACTCTGTGTTCTGTTATTCACTATAAAACACTCTGGGTTCTGTTATTCTCTATAACACACTCTGTGTTCTGTTATTCTCTGTAACACACTCTGGGTTCTGTTATTCTCGACAACACACTCTGTGTTCTGTTATTCTCTATAACACACTCTGTGTTCTGTTATTCACTATAAAACACTCTGGGTTCTGTTATTCTCGACAACACACTCTGTGTTCTGTTATTCACTATAAAACACTCTGGGTTCTGTTATTCTCGACAACACACTCTGTGTTCTGTTATTCACTATAAAACACTCTGGGTTCTGTTATTCTCTATAACACACTCTGGGTTCTGTTATTCTCTATAACACACTCTGTGTTCTGTTATTCACTATAAAACACTCTGGGTTCTGTTATTCTCTATAACACACTCTGGGTTCTGTTATTCTCTATAACACACTCTGGGTTCTGTTATTCTCGACAACACACTCTGTGTTCTGTTATTCACTATAAAACACTCTGGGTTCTGTTATTCTCTGTAACACACTCTGGGTTCTGTTATTCTCTATAACACTCTCTGTGTTCTGTTATTCTCTATAACACACTCTGGGTTCTGTTATTCTCTATAAAACACTCTGGGTTCTGTTATTCACTATAAAACACTCTGGGTTCTGTTATTCTCTATAACACACTCTGGGTTCTGTTATTCTCGACAACACACTCTGTGTTCTGTTATTCTCTATAACACACTCTGTGTTCTGTTATTCACTATAAAACACTCTGGGTTCTGTTATTCACTATAAAACACTCTGGGTTCTGTTATTCACTATAAAACACTCTGGGTTCTGTTATTCTCTATAACACACTCTGGGTTCTGTTATTCTCTGTAACACACTCTGGGTTCTGTTATTCTCGACAACACACTCTGTGTTCTGTTATTCTCTATAACACACTCTGTGTTCTGTTATTCACTATAAAACACTCTGGGTTCTGTTATTCTCGACAACACACTCTGTGTTCTGTTATTCACTATAAAACACTCTGGGTTCTGTTATTCTCTATAACACACTCTGTGTTCTGTTATTCTCTGTAACACACTCTGGGTTCTGTTATTCTCGACAACACACTCTGTGTTCTGTTATTCTCTATAACACACTCTGTGTTCTGTTATTCACTATAAAACACTCTGGGTTCTGTTATTTTCGATAACACACTCTGTGTTCTGTTATTCTCCATAACACACTATGGGTTCTGTTATTCTCCATAACACACTCTGTGTTCTGTTATTCACTATAAAACACTCTGGGTTCTGTTATTCTCTATAACACACCCTGGGTTCTGTTATTCACTATAAAACACTCTGGGTTCTGTTATTCACTATAAAACACTCTGGGTTCTGTTATTCTCTATAACACACTCTGGGTTCTGTTATTCTCTGTAACACACTCTGGGTTCTGTTATTCTCGACAACACACTCTGGGTTCTGTTATTTTCGATAACACACTCTGTGTTCTGTTATTCTCCATAACACACTATGGGTTCTGTTATTCTCCATAACACACTCTGTGTTCTGTTATTCACTATAAAACACTCTGGGTTCTGTTATTCTCTATAACACACCCTGGGTTCTGTTATTCACTATAAAACACTCTGGGTTCTGTTATTCACTATAAAACACTCTGGGTTCTGTTATTCTCTATAACACACCCTGCGTTCTGTTATTCACTATAAAACACTCTGGGTTCTGTTATTCACTATAAAACACTCTGGGTTCTGTTATTCTCTATAACACACTCTGGGTTCTGTTATTCTCTGTAACACACTCTGGGTTCTGTTATTCTCGACAACACACTCTGTGTTCTGTTATTCTCTATAACACACTCTGTGTTCTGTTATTCACTATAAAACACTCTGGGTTCTGTTATTCTCTATAACACACTCTGGGTTCTGTTATTCTCTATAACACTCTCTGTGTTCTGTTATTCTCTATAACACACTCTGTGCTCTGTTATTCTCGACAACACACTCTGTGTTCTGTTATTCTCTATAACACACTCTGGGTTCTGTTATTTTCGATAACACACTCTGTGTTCTGTTATTCTCCATAACACACTCTGGGTTCTGTTATTCTCCATAACACACTCTGGGTTCTGTTATTCTCGATAACACACTCTGTGTTCTGTTATTCTCGATGACACACTCTGGGTTCTGATATCCTCTATAACACACTCTGTGTTCTGTTATTCTCTAAAACACAGCCTGGGTTCTGTTATTCTCTATAACACACTCTGGGTTCTGTTATTCTCTATAACACACTCTGGGTTCTGTTATTCCCTATAACACACTCTGAGTTCTGTTATTCTCTATAACACACTCTGTGTTCTGTTATTCTCTATAACACAGCCTGGGTTCTGTTATTCTCTATAACACACTCTGGGTTCTGTTATTCTCTATAACACACTCTGAGTTCTGTTATTCTCGATAACACACTCTGGGTTCTGTTATTCTCGATAACACACTCTGTGCTCTGTTATTCTCGACAACACACTCTGTGTTCGGTTATTCTCTGTAACACACTCTGGGTTCTGTTATTCTGTATAACACACTCTGTGTTCTGTTATTCTCTATAACACACCCTGGGTTCTGTTATTCTCTATAACACACTCTGTGTTCTGTTACTCACTATAAAACACTCTGAGTTCTGTTATTCTCTATAACACACTCTGTGTTCTGTTATTCTCTATAACACAGCCTGGGTTCTGTTATTCTCTATAACACACTCTGGGTTCTGTTATTCTCTATAACACACTCTGAGTTCTGTTATTCTCGATAACACACTCTGGGTTCGGTTATTCTCGATAACACACTCTGTGCTCTGTTATTCTCGACAACACACTCTGTGTTCGGTTATTCTCTGTAACACACTCTGGGTTCTGTTATTCTGTATAACACACTCTGTGTTCTGTTATTCTCTATAACACACCCTGGGTTCTGTTATTCTCTATAACACACTCTGTGTTCTGTTACTCACTATAAAACACTCTGGGTTCTGTTATTCTCTATAACACACTCTGGGTTCTGTTATTCTCGACAACACACTCTGTGTTCTGTTATTCACTATAAAACACTCTGGGTTCTGTTATTCTCTATAACACACTCTGTGTTCTGTTATTCACTATAAAACACTCTGTGTTCTGTTATTCACTATAAAACACTCTGGGTTCTGTTATTCACTATAAAACACTCTGGGTTCTGTTATTCACTATAAAACACTCTGGGTTCTGTTATTCTCTATAACACACTCTGTGTTCTGTTACTCACTATAAAACACTCTGGGTTCTGTTATTCTCTATAACACACTCTGTGTTCTGTTATTCTCTATAACACTCTCTGTGTTCTGTTATTCTCTATAACACACTCTGTGTTCTGTTATTCTCTATAACACACTCTGGGTTCTGTTATTCTCTATAACACACTCTGTGTTCTGTTATTCACTATAAAACACTCTGGGTTCTGTTATTCTCTATAACACACTCTGGGTTCTGTTATTCTCTATAACACACTCTGTGTTCTGTTATTCTCTATAACACTCTCTGTGTTCTGTTATTCTCTATAACACACTCTGTGTTCTGTTATTCTCTATAACACACTCTGGGTTCTGTTATTCTCTATAACACACTCTGTGTTCTGTTATTCACTATAAAACACTCTGGGTTCTGTTATTCTCTATAACACACTCTGGGTTCTGTTATTCTCTATAACACTCTCTGTGTTCTGTTATTCTCTATAACACACTCTGTGTTCTGTTATTCTCTATAACACACTCTGGGTTCTGTTATTCTCTATAACACACTCTGTGTTCTGTTATTCACTATAAAACACTCTGGGTTCTGTTATTCTCTATAACACACTCTGTGTTCTGTTATTCACTATAAAACACTCTGGGTTCTGTTATTCACTATAAAACAGTCTGGGTTCTGTTATTCTCTATAACACACTCTGTGTTCTGTTATTCACTATAAAACACTCTGGGTTCTGTTATTCACTATAACACACTCTGTGTTCTGTTATTCACTATAAAACACTCTGGGTTCTGTTATTCACTATAACACACTCTGTGTTCTGTTATTCACTATAAAACACTCTGGGTTCTGTTATTCTCTATAACACACTCTGTGTTCTGTTATTCACTATAAAACACTCTGGGTTCTGTTATTCTCGACAACACACTCTGTGTTCTGTTATTCACTATAAAACACTCTGGGTTCTGTTATTCTCTATAACACACTCTGGGTTCTGTTATTCTCTATAACACTCTCTGTGTTCTGTTATTCTCTATAACACACTCTGGGTTCTGTTATTCACTATAAAACACTCTGGGTTCTGTTATTCTCTATAACACACTCTGTGTTCTGTTATTCACTATAAAACACTCTGGGTTCTGTTATTCTCTATAACACACTCTGGGTTCTGTTATTCTCTGTAACACACTCTGGGTTCTGTTATTCTCGACAACACACTCTGTGTTCTGTTATTCTCTATAACACACTCTGTGTTCTGTTATTCACTATAAAACACTCTGGGTTCTGTTATTCACTATAAAACACTCTGGGTTCTGTTATTCTCTATAACACACTCTGGGTTCTGTTATTCTCGACAACACACTCTGTGTTCTGTTATTCTCTATAACACACTCTGTGTTCTGTTATTCACTATAAAACACTCTGGGTTCTGTTATTCACTATAAAACACTCTGGGTTCTGTTATTCACTATAAAACACTCTGGGTTCTGTTATTCTCTATAACACACTCTGGGTTCTGTTATTCTCTGTAACACACTCTGGGTTCTGTTATTCTCGACAACACACTCTGTGTTCTGTTATTCTCTATAACACACTCTGTGTTCTGTTATTCACTATAAAACACTCTGGGTTCTGTTATTCTCGACAACACACTCTGTGTTCTGTTATTCACTATAAAACACTCTGGGTTCTGTTATTCTCTATAACACACTCTGTGTTCTGTTATTCTCTGTAACACACTCTGGGTTCTGTTATTCTCGACAACACACTCTGTGTTCTGTTATTCTCTATAACACACTCTGTGTTCTGTTATTCACTATAAAACACTCTGGGTTCTGTTATTCTCGACAACACACTCTGTGTTCTGTTATTCACTATAAAACACTCTGGGTTCTGTTATTCTCGACAACACACTCTGTGTTCTGTTATTCACTATAAAACACTCTGGGTTCTGTTATTCTCTATAACACACTCTGGGTTCTGTTATTCTCTATAACACACTCTGTGTTCTGTTATTCACTATAAAACACTCTGGGTTCTGTTATTCTCTATAACACACTCTGGGTTCTGTTATTCTCTATAACACACTCTGTGTTCTGTTATTCACTATAAAACACTCTGGGTTCTGTTATTCTCGACAACACACTCTGTGTTCTGTTATTCACTATAAAACACTCTGGGTTCTGTTATTCTCTGTAACACACTCTGGGTTCTGTTATTCTCTATAACACTCTCTGTGTTCTGTTATTCTCTATAACACACTCTGGGTTCTGTTATTCTCTATAAAACACTCTGGGTTCTGTTATTCACTATAAAACACTCTGGGTTCTGTTATTCTCTATAACACACTCTGGGTTCTGTTATTCTCGACAACACACTCTGTGTTCTGTTATTCTCTATAACACACTCTGTGTTCTGTTATTCACTATAAAACACTCTGGGTTCTGTTATTCACTATAAAACACTCTGGGTTCTGTTATTCACTATAAAACACTCTGGGTTCTGTTATTCTCTATAACACACTCTGGGTTCTGTTATTCTCTGTAACACACTCTGGGTTCTGTTATTCTCGACAACACACTCTGTGTTCTGTTATTCTCTATAACACACTCTGTGTTCTGTTATTCACTATAAAACACTCTGGGTTCTGTTATTCTCGACAACACACTCTGTGTTCTGTTATTCACTATAAAACACTCTGGGTTCTGTTATTCTCTATAACACACTCTGTGTTCTGTTATTCTCTGTAACACACTCTGGGTTCTGTTATTCTCGACAACACACTCTGTGTTCTGTTATTCTCTATAACACACTCTGTGTTCTGTTATTCACTATAAAACACTCTGGGTTCTGTTATTTTCGATAACACACTCTGTGTTCTGTTATTCTCCATAACACACTATGGGTTCTGTTATTCTCCATAACACACTCTGTGTTCTGTTATTCACTATAAAACACTCTGGGTTCTGTTATTCTCTATAACACACCCTGGGTTCTGTTATTCACTATAAAACACTCTGGGTTCTGTTATTCACTATAAAACACTCTGGGTTCTGTTATTCTCTATAACACACCCTGGGTTCTGTTATTCACTATAAAACACTCTGGGTTCTGTTATTCACTATAAAACACTCTGGGTTCTGTTATTCTCTATAACACACTCTGGGTTCTGTTATTCTCTGTAACACACTCTGGGTTCTGTTATTCTCGACAACACACTCTGTGTTCTGTTATTCTCTATAACACACTCTGTGTTCTGTTATTCACTATAAAACACTCTGGGTTCTGTTATTCTCTATAACACACTCTGGGTTCTGTTATTCTCTATAACACTCTCTGTGTTCTGTTATTCTCTATAACACACTCTGTGCTCTGTTATTCTCGACAACACACTCTGTGTTCTGTTATTCTCTATAACACACTCTGGGTTCTGTTATTTTCGATAACACACTCTGTGTTCTGTTATTCTCCATAACACACTCTGGGTTCTGTTATTCTCCATAACACGCTCTGGGTTCTGTTATTCTCGATAACACACTCTGTGTTCTGTTATTCTCGATGACAAACTCTGGGTTCTGTTATTCACTATAAAACACTCTGGGTTCTGTTATTCTCTATAACACACTCTGTGTTCTGTTATTCACTATAAAACACTCTGGGTTCTGTTATTCTCTATAACACACCCTGGGTTCTGTTATTCACTATAAAACACTCTGGGTTCTGTTATTCACTATAAAACACTCTGGGTTCTGTTATTCTCTATAACACACTCTGGGTTCTGTTATTCTCTGTAACACACTCTGGGTTCTGTTATTCTCGACAACACACTCTGTGTTCTGTTATTCTCTATAACACACTCTGTGCTCTGTTATTCACTATGAAACACTCTGGGTTCTGTTATTCTCTATAACACACTCTGGGTTCTGTTATTCACTATAAAACACTCTGGATTCTGTTATTCTCTATAACACACTCTGTGTTCTGTTATTCACTATAAAACACTCTGGGTTCTGTTATTCTCTATAACACACTCTGGGTTCTGTTATTCTCTATAACACTCTCTGTGTTCTGTTATTCTCTATAACACACTCTGTGCTCTGTTATTCTCGACAACACACTCTGTGTTCTGTTATTCTCTATAACACACTCTGGGTTCTGTTATTTTCGATAACACACTCTGTGTTCTGTTATTCTCCATAACACACTCTGGGTTCTGTTATTCTCCATAACACACTCTGGGTTCTGTTATTCTCGAGAACACACTCTGTGTTCTGTTATTCTCGATGACACACTCTGGGTTCTGATATCCTCTATAACACACTCTGTGTTCTGTTATTCTCTAAAACACAGCCTGGGTTCTGTTATTCTCTATAACACACTCTGGGTTCTGTTATTCTCTATAACACACTCTGGGTTCTGTTATTCCCTATAACACACTCTGAGTTCTGTTATTCTCTATAACACACTCTGTGTTCTGTTATTCTCTATAACACAGCCTGGGTTCTGTTATTCTCTATAACACACTCTGGGTTCTGTTATTCTCTATAACACACTCTGAGTTCTGTTATTCTCGATAACACACTCTGGGTTCTGTTATTCTCGATAACACACTCTGTGCTCTGTTATTCTCGACAACACACTCTGTGTTCTGTTATTCTCTGTAACACACTCTGGGTTCTGTTATTCTGTATAACACACTCTGTGTTCTGTTATTCTCTATAACACACCCTGGGTTCTGTTATTCTCTATAACACACTCTGTGTTCTGTTACTCACTATAAAACACTCTGGGTTCTGTTATTCTCTGTAACACACTCTGGGTTCTGTTATTCTCGACAACACACTCTGTGTTCTGTTATTCACTATAAAACACTCTGGGTTCTGTTATTCTCTATAACACACTCTGTGTTCTGTTATTCACTATAAAACACTCTGTGTTCTGTTATTCACTATAAAACACTCTGGGTTCTGTTATTCACTATAAAACACTCTGGGTTCTGTTATTCACTATAAAACACTCTGGGTTCTGTTATTCTCTATAACACACTCTGTGTTCTGTTACTCACTATAAAACACTCTGGGTTCTGTTATTCTCTATAACACACTCTGTGTTCTGTTATTCTCTATAACACTCTCTGTGTTCTGTTATTCTCTATAACACACTCTGTGTTCTGTTATTCTCTATAACACACTCTGGGTTCTGTTATTCTCTATAACACACTCTGTGTTCTGTTATTCACTATAAAACACTCTGGGTTCTGTTATTCTCTATAACACACTCTGGGTTCTGTTATTCTCTATAACACACTCTGTGTTCTGTTATTCTCTATAACACTCTCTGTGTTCTGTTATTCTCTATAACACACTCTGTGTTCTGTTATTCTCTATAACACACTCTGGGTTCTGTTATTCTCTATAACACACTCTGTGTTCTGTTATTCACTATAAAACACTCTGGGTTCTGTTATTCTCTATAACACAATCTGGGTTCTGTTATTCTCTATAACACTCTCTGTGTTCTGTTATTCTCTATAACACACTCTGTGTTCTGTTATTCTCTATAACACACTCTGGGTTCTGTTATTCTCTATAACACACTCTGTGTTCTGTTATTCACTATAAAACACTCTGGGTTCTGTTATTCTCTATAACACACTCTGTGTTCTGTTATTCACTATAAAACACTCTGGGTTCTGTTATTCACTATAAAACAGTCTGGGTTCTGTTATTCTCTATAACACACTCTGTGTTCTGTTATTCACTATAAAACACTCTGGGTTCTGTTATTCACTATAACACACTCTGTGTTCTGTTATTCACTATAAAACACTCTGGGTTCTGTTATTCACTATAACACACTCTGTGTTCTGTTATTCACTATAAAACACTCTGGGTTCTGTTATTCTCTATAACACACTCTGTGTTCTGTTATTCACTATAAAACACTCTGGGTTCTGTTATTCTCGACAACACACTCTGTGTTCTGTTATTCACTATAAAACACTCTGGGTTCTGTTATTCTCTATAACACACTCTGGGTTCTGTTATTCTCTATAACACTCTCTGTGTTCTGTTATTCTCTATAACACACTCTGGGTTCTGTTATTCACTATAAAACACTCTGGGTTCTGTTATTCTCTATAAAACACTCTGGGTTCTGTTATTCTCTATAACACACTCTGGGTTCTGTTATTCTCGACAACACACTCTGTGTTCTGTTATTCTCTATAACACACTCTGTGTTCTGTTATTCACTATAAAACACTCTGGGTTCTGTTATTCACTATAAAACACTCTGGGTTCTGTTATTCACTATAAAACACTCTGGGTTCTGTTATTCTCTATAACACACTCTGGGTTCTGTTATTCTCTGTAACACACTCTGGGTTCTGTTATTCTCGACAACACACTCTGTGTTCTGTTATTCTCTATAACACACTCTGTGTTCTGTTATTCACTATAAAACACTCTGGGTTCTGTTATTCTCGACAACACACTCTGTGTTCTGTTATTCACTATAAAACACTCTGGGTTCTGTTATTCTCTATAACACACTCTGTGTTCTGTTATTCTCTGTAACACACTCTGGGTTCTGTTATTCTCGACAACACACTCTGTGTTCTGTTATTCTCTATAACACACTCTGTGTTCTGTTATTCACTATAAAACACTCTGGGTTCTGTTATTCTCGACAACACACTCTGTGTTCTGTTATTCACTATAAAACACTCTGGGTTCTGTTATTCTCGACAACACACTCTGTGTTCTGTTATTCACTATAAAACACTCTGGGTTCTGTTATTCACTATAAAACACTCTGGGTTCTGTTATTCTCGACAACACACTCTGTTCTGTTATTCACTATAAAACACTCTGGGTTCTGTTATTCTCGACAACACACTCTGTGTTCTGTTATTCACTATAAAACACTCTGGGTTCTGTTATTCTCGACAACACACTCTGTGTTCTGTTATTCACTATAAAACACTCTGGGTTCTGTTATTCTCTATAACACACTCTGGGTTCTGTTATTCTCTATAACACTCTCTGTGTTCTGTTATTCTCTATAACACACTCTGGGTTCTGTTATTCACTATAAAACACTCTGGGTTCTGTTATTCTCTATAACACACTCTGTGTTCTGTTATTCACTATAAAACACTCTGGGTTCTGTTATTCTCTATAACACACTCTGGGTTCTGTTATTCTCTGTAACACACTCTGGGTTCTGTTATTCTCGACAACACACTCTGTGTTCTGTTATTCTCTATAACACACTCTGTGTTCTGTTATTCACTATAAAACACTCTGGGTTCTGTTATTCACTATAAAACACTCTGGGTTCTGTTATTCTCTATAACACACTCTGGGTTCTGTTATTCTCGACAACACACTCTGTGTTCTGTTATTCTCTATAACACACTCTGTGTTCTGTTATTCACTATAAAACACTCTGGGTTCTGTTATTCACTATAAAACACTCTGGGTTCTGTTATTCACTATAAAACACTCTGGGTTCTGTTATTCTCTATAACACACTCTGGGTTCTGTTATTCTCTGTAACACACTCTGGGTTCTGTTATTCTCGACAACACACTCTGTGTTCTGTTATTCTCTATAACACACTCTGTGTTCTGTTATTCACTATAAAACACTCTGGGTTCTGTTATTCTCGACAACACACTCTGTGTTCTGTTATTCACTATAAAACACTCTGGGTTCTGTTATTCTCTATAACACACTCTGTGTTCTGTTATTCTCTGTAACACACTCTGGGTTCTGTTATTCTCGACAACACACTCTGTGTTCTGTTATTCTCTATAACACACTCTGTGTTCTGTTATTCACTATAAAACACTCTGGGTTCTGTTATTCTCGACAACACACTCTGTGTTCTGTTATTCACTATAAAACACTCTGGGTTCTGTTATTCTCGACAACACACTCTGTGTTCTGTTATTCACTATAAAACACTCTGGGTTCTGTTATTCTCTATAACACACTCTGGGTTCTGTTATTCTCTATAACACACTCTGTGTTCTGTTATTCACTATAAAACACTCTGGGTTCTGTTATTCTCTATAACACACTCTGGGTTCTGTTATTCTCTATAACACACTCTGTGTTCTGTTATTCACTATAAAACACTCTGGGTTCTGTTATTCTCGACAACACACTCTGTGTTCTGTTATTCACTATAAAACACTCTGGGTTCTGTTATTCTCTGTAACACACTCTGGGTTCTGTTATTCTCTATAACACTCTCTGTGTTCTGTTATTCTCTATAACACACTCTGGGTTCTGTTATTCTCTATAAAACACTCTGGGTTCTGTTATTCACTATAAAACACTCTGGGTTCTGTTATTCTCTATAACACACTCTGGGTTCTGTTATTCTCGACAACACACTCTGTGTTCTGTTATTCTCTATAACACACTCTGTGTTCTGTTATTCACTATAAAACACTCTGGGTTCTGTTATTCACTATAAAACACTCTGGGTTCTGTTATTCACTATAAAACACTCTGGGTTCTGTTATTCTCTATAACACACTCTGGGTTCTGTTATTCTCTGTAACACACTCTGGGTTCTGTTATTCTCGACAACACACTCTGTGTTCTGTTATTCTCTATAACACACTCTGTGTTCTGTTATTCACTATAAAACACTCTGGGTTCTGTTATTCTCGACAACACACTCTGTGTTCTGTTATTCACTATAAAACACTCTGGGTTCTGTTATTCTCTATAACACACTCTGTGTTCTGTTATTCTCTGTAACACACTCTGGGTTCTGTTATTCTCGACAACACACTCTGTGTTCTGTTATTCTCTATAACACACTCTGTGTTCTGTTATTCACTATAAAACACTCTGGGTTCTGTTATTCTCGACAACACACTCTGTGTTCTGTTATTCACTATAAAACACTCTGGGTTCTGTTATTCTCGACAACACACTCTGTGTTCTGTTATTCACTATAAAACACTCTGGGTTCTGTTATTCTCTATAACACACTCTGGGTTCTGTTATTCTCTATAACACACTCTGTGTTCTGTTATTCACTATAAAACACTCTGGGTTCTGTTATTCTCTATAACACACTCTGGGTTCTGTTATTCTCTATAACACACTCTGTGTTCTGTTATTCACTATAAAACACTCTGGGTTCTGTTATTCTCGACAACACACTCTGTGTTCTGTTATTCACTATAAAACACTCTGGGTTCTGTTATTCTCTATAACACACTCTGGGTTCTGTTATTCTCTATAACACTCTCTGTGTTCTGTTATTCTCTATAACACACTCTGGGTTCTGTTATTCTCTATAAAACACTCTGGGTTCTGTTATTCTCTATAACACACTCTGGGTTCTGTTATTCTCGATAACACACTCTGGGTTCTGTTATTCACTATAAAACACTCTGGGTTCTGTTATTCTCTATAACACACCCTGGGTTCTGTTATTCACTATAAAACACTCTGGGTTCTGTTATTCACTATAAAACACTCTGGGTTCTGTTATTCTCTATAACACACTCTGGGTTCTGTTATTCTCTGTAACACACTCTGGGTTCTGTTATTCTCGACAACACACTCTGTGTTCTGTTATTCTCTATAACACACTCTGTGTTCTGTTATTCACTATAAAACACTCTGGGTTCTGTTATTCTCTATAACACACTCTGGGTTCTGTTATTCACTATAAAACACTCTGGGTTCTGTTATTCTCTATAACACACTCTGTGTTCTGTTATTCACTATAAAACACTCTGGGTTCTGTTATTCTCTATAACACACTCTGGGTTCTGTTATTCTCTATAACATTCTCTGTGTTCTGTTATTCTCTATAACACACTCTGTGCTCTGTTATTCTCGACAACACACTCTGTGTTCTGTTATTCTCTATAACACACTCTGGGTTCTGTTATTTTCGATAACACACTCTGTGTTCTGTTATTCTCCATAACACACTCTGGGTTCTGTTATTCTCCATAACACACTCTGGGTTCTGTTATTCTCGATAACACACTCTGTGTTCTGTTATTCTCGATGACACACTCTGGGTTCTGTTAATCACTATAAAACACTCTGGGTTCTGTTATTCTCTATAACACACTCTGTGTTCTGTTATTCACTATAAAACACTCTGGGTTCTGTTATTCACTATAAAACACTCTGGGTTCTGTTATTCTCTATAACACACTCTGTGTTCTGTTATTCACTATAAAACACTCTGGGTTCTGTTATTCTCTATAACACACTCTGTGTTCTGTTATTCACTATAAAACACTCTGTGCTCTGTTATTCTCGACAACACACTCTGTGTTCTGTTATTCTCTATAACACACTCTGGGTTCTGTTATTTTCGATAACACACTCTGTGTTCTGTTATTCTCCATAACACACTCTGGGTTCTGTTATTCTCCATAACACACTCTGGGTTCTGTTATTCTCGATAACACACTCTGTGTTCTGTTATTCTCGATGACACACTCTGGGTTCTGTTATTCTCGATAACACACTCTGGGTTCTGTTATTCTCGATAACACACTCTGGGTTCTGTTATTCACTATAACACACTCTGGGTTCTGTTATTTTCGATGACACACTCTGTGTTCTGTTATTCTCTATAACACACTCTGGGTTCTGTTATTTTCGATAACACACTCTGTGTTCTGTTATTCTCCATAACACACTCTGGGTTCTGTTATTTTCGATAACACACTCTGTGTTCTGTTATTCTCCATAACACACTCTGGGTTCTGTTATTCTCGATAACACACTCTGGGTTCTGTTATTCTCGATAACACACTCTGTGTTCTGTTATTCTCGATGACACACTCTGTGTTCTGTTATTCTCTATAACACACTCTGGGTTCTGTTATTCTCTATAACACACTCTGGGTTCTATTATTCTCTAAAACACAGCCTGGGGTCTGTTATTCTCTATAACACACTCTGTGTTCTATTATTCTCTATAACACACTCTGGGTTCTGTTATTCTCGATAACACACTCTGGGTTCTGTTATTCTCGATAACACACTCTGGGTTCTGATATCCTCTATAACACACTCTGTGTTCTGTTATTCTCTAAAACACAGCCTGGGTTCTGTTATTCTCTATAACACACTCTGGGTTCTGTTATTCTCTATAACACACTCTGGGTTCTGTTATTCCCTATAACACACACTGTGTTCTGTTATTCTCTATAACACACTCTGTGTTCTGTTATTCTCTATAACACACCCTGGGTTCTGTTATTCTCTATAACACACTCTGGGTTCTGTTATTCTCTATAACACACTCTGGGTTCTGTTATTCTCGATAACACACTCTGGGTTCTGTTATTCTCGATAACACACTCTGTGCTCTGTTATTCTCGACAACACACTCTGTGTTCTGTTATTCTCTGTAACACACTCTGGGTTCTGTTATTCTGTATAACACACTCTGTGTTCTGTTATTCTCTATAACACACCCTGGGTTCTGTTATTCTCTATAACACACTCTGCGTTCTGTTATTCTCTATAACACACTCTGGGTTCTGTTATTCTCGATAACACACTCTGTGCTCTGTTATTCTCGACAACACACTCTGTGTTCTGTTATTCTCTATAACACACCCTGGGTTCTGTTATTCTCTATAACACACTCTGGGTTCTGTTATTCTCTATAACACACCCTGGGTTCTGTTATTCTCTATAACACACTCTGGGTTCTGTTATTTTCTATAACACACTCTGTGTTCTGTTATTCACTGTAACACACTCTGGGTTCTGTTATTCTCGATAACACACTCTGTGTGCTGTTATTCTCCATAACACACTGTGGGTTCTGTTATTCTCTGTAATACACTCTGTGTTCTGTTATTCTCGATAACACACTCTGTGTTCTGTTATTCTCGAGAACACACTCTGGGTTCTGTTATTCTCGATAACACACTCTGGGTTCTGTTATCCTCTATAACACACCCTGGGTTCTGTTATTCTCTATAACACACTCTGGGTTCTGTTATTCTCTATAACACACTCTGGGTTCTGTTATTCTCTATGACACACTCTGGGTTCTGTTATTCTCTATAACACACCCTGGGTTCTGTTATTCTCTATAACACACTCTGGGTTCTGTTATTCTCTATAACACACTCTGGGTTCTGTTATTCTCTATAACACACTCTGGGTTCTGTTATTCTCTATAACACACTCTGGGTTCTGTTATTCTCTATGACACACTCTGGGTTCTGTTATTCTCTATAACACACTCTGGGTTCTGTTATTCTCTATAACACACTCTGCGTTCTGTTATTCTCGACAACACACTCTGTGTTCTGTTATTCTCTGTAACACTCTTTGGGTTCTGTTATTCTCTATAACACACCCTGGGGTCTGTTATTCACTATAACACACTCTGGGTTCTGTTATTCTCTATAACACACTCTGGGGTCTGTTATTCACTATAACACTCTCTGGGTTCTGTTATTCTCTATAACACACCCTGGGGTCTGTTATTCTCTATAACACACTATGGGTTCTGTTATTCTCTATAGCACACTCTGGGTTCTGTTATTCTCTATAACACACTCTGGGTTCTGTTATTCTCCATAAAACACTCTGGGTTCTGTTATTCACTATAAAACACTCTGGGTTCTGTTATTCTCTATAACACACTCTGGGTTCTGTTATTCTCTAAAACACACTCTGGGTTCTGTTATTCTCGATAACACACTCTGTGCTCTGTTATTCTCGACAACACACTCTGTGTTCTGTTATTCACTATAAAACACTTTGGGTTCTGTTATTCTCTATAACACACTCTGTGTTCTGTTATTCACTCTAAAACACTCTGGGTTCTGTTATTCACTATAACACACTCTGTGCTCTGTTATTCTCGATAACACACTCTGTGTTCTGTTATTCTCGACAACACACTCTGTGTTCTGTTATTCTCTATAACACACTCTGTGTTCTGTTATTCTCTATAACACACCCTGGGTTCTGTTATTCACTATAAAACACTCTGGGTTCTGTTATTCTCTATAACACACTCTGGGTTCTGTTATTCCCTATAACACACTCTGGGTTCTGTTATTCTCGATAACACACTCTGTTCTCTGTTATTCTCGACAACACACTCTGTGTTCTGTTATTCACTATAAAACACTCTGGGTTCTGTTATTCTCGATAACACACTCTGTGTTCTGTTATTCTCGACAACACACTCTGTGTTCTGTTATTCACTATAAAACACTCTGGGTTCTGTTATTCTCTATAACACACTCTGTGTTCTGTTATTCATTATAACACACCCTGGGTTCTGTTATTCTCTATAACACACTCTGGGTTCTGTTATTCTCGATAACACACTCTGGGTTCTGTTATTCTCGATAACACACTCTGGGTTCTGTTATTCTCCATAACACACTCTGGGTTCTGTTATTTTCGATAACACACTCTGTGTTCTGTTATTCTCCATAACACACTCTGGGTTCTGTTATTCTCGATAACACACTCTGGGTTCTGTTATTCTCGATAACACACTCTGTGTTCTGTTATTCTCGATGACACACTCTGTGTTCTGTTATTCTCTATAACACACTCTGGGTTCTGTTATTCTCTATAACACACTCTGGGTTCTATTATTCTCTATAACACACTCTGGGTTCTGTTATTCTCGATAACACACTCTGGGTTCTGTTATTCTCGATAACACACTCTGGGTTCTGTTATTCTCTATAACACACTCTGGGTTCTGTTATTCTCGATAACACACTCTGGGTTCTATTATTCTCTATAACACACTCTGGGTTCTGTTATTCTCGATAACACACTCTGGGTTCTGTTATTCTCGATAACACACTCTGGGTTCAGTTATTCTCTATAACACACTCTGGGTTCTGTTATTCTCGATAACACACTCTGGGTTCTGTTATTCTCGATAACACACTCTGGGTTCTGTTATTCTCTATAACACACTCTGGGTTCTGTTATTCTCGATAACACACTCTGTGTTCTGTTATTCTCTATAACACACTCTGGGTTCTGTTATTCTCTATAACACACTCTGGGTTCTATTATTCTCTATAACACACTCTGGGTTCTGTTATTCTCGATAACACACTCTGGGTTCTGTTATTCTCGATAACACACTCTGGGTTCTGATATCCTCTATAACACACTCTGTGTTCTGTTATTCTCTAAAACACAGCCTGGGTTCTGTTATTCTCTATAACACACTCTGGGTTCTGTTATTCTCTATAACACACTCTGGGTTCTGTTATTCCCTATAACACACACTGTGTTCTGTTATTCTCTATAACACACTCTGTGTTCTGTTATTCTCTATAACACACCCTGGGTTCTGTTATTCTCTATAACACACTCTGGGTTCTGTTATTCTCTATAACACACTCTGGGTTCTGTTATTCTCGATAACACACTCTGGGTTCTGTTATTCTCCATAACACACTCTGGGCTCTGTTATTCTCGATAACACACTCTGGGTTCTGTTATTTTCGATAACACACTCTGGGTTCTGTTATTCTCCATAACACACTCTGGGTTCTGTTATTCACTATAACACACTCTGGGTTCTGTTTTTCTCGATAACACACTCTGTGTTCTGTTATTCTCTATGACACACTCTGTGTTCTGTTATTCTCTATAACACACTCTGGATTCTGTTATTCTCGATAACACACTCTGGGTTCTATTATTCTCTTTCACACACTCTGGGTTCTGTTATTCTCGATAACACACTCTGTGTTCTGTTATTCTCGATAACACACTCTGGGTTCTGTTATCCTCTATAACACACTCTGTGTTTTGTTATTCTCTATAACACACTCTGTGTTCTGTTATTCTCTATAACACACTCTGTCTTCTGTTATTCTGTATAACACACTCTGTGTTCTGTTATTCTCTATAACACACTCTGGGTTCTGTTATTCTCGATAACACACTCTGTGTTCTGTTATTCTCTATAACACACTCTGGGTTCTGTTATTCTCTATAACACACTCTGTGTTCTGTTATTCTCTATAACACACTCTGGGTTCTGTTATTCTCGATAACACACTCTGTGTTCTGTTATTCTCTATAACACACTCTGGGTTCTGTTATTCTCTATAACACACTCTGCATTCTGTTATTCTCGACAACACACTCTGTGTTCTGTTATTCTCTGTAACACTCTTTGGGTTCTGTTATTCTCTATAACACACTCTGGGTTCTGTTATTCTCTATAGCTCACTCTGGGTTCAGTTATTCTCGTTGACACACTCTGTGTTCTGTTGTTCTCGATAACACACTCTGGCTTCTGTTCTTCTCGATAACACACTCTGGGTTCTGTGATTCTCTATAACACACTCTGGGTTCTGTGATTCTCTATAACACACTCTGGGTTCTGTTATTCTCTAAAACACACTCTGGGTTCTGTTATTCTCGATAACACACTCTGGGTTCTGTGATTCTCTATAACACACTCTGGGTTCTGTTATTCTCTAAAACACACTCTGGGTTCTGTTATTCTCGATAACACACTCTGTGCTCTGTTATTCTCGACAACACACTCTGTGTTCTGTTATTCTCTATAACACACTCTGTGCTCTGTTATTCTCGATAACACACTCTGTGTTCTGTTATTCTCGACAACACACTCTGTGTTCTGTTATTCTCTATAACACACTCTGTGCTCTGTTATTCTCGACAACACACTCTGTGTTCTGTTATTCTCTATAACACACTCTGTGTTCTGTTATTCTCTATAACACACCCTGGGTTCTGTTATTCACTATAAAACACTCTGGGTTCTGTTATTCTCTATAACACACTCTGGGTTCTGTTATTCCCTATAACACACTCTGTGTTCTGTTATTCTCGATAACACACTCTGTGCTCTGTTATTCTCGACAACACACTCTGTGTTCTGTTATTCACTATAAAACACTCTGGGTTCTGTTATTCTCTGTAACACACTCTGTGTTCTGTTATTCTCGACAACACACTCTGTGTTCTGTTATTCACTATAAAACACTCTGGGTTCTGTTATTCTCTATAACACACTCTGTGTTCTGTTATTCACTATAACACACCCTGGGTTCTGTTATTCTCGACAACACACTCTGGGTTCTGTTATTCTCGATAACACACTCTGGGTTCTGTTATTCTCGATAACACACTCTGGGTTCTGTTATTCTCCATAACACACTCTGGGTTCTGTTATTTTCGATAACACACTCTGTGTTCTGTTATTCTCCATAACACACTCTGGGTTCTGTTATTCTCGATAACACACTCTGGGTTCTGTTATTCTCGATAACACACTCTGTGTTCTGTTATTCTCGATGACACACTCTGTGTTCTGTTATTCTCTATAACACACTCTGGGTTCTGTTATTCTCTATAACACACTCTGGGTTCTATTATTCTCTATAACACACTCTGGGTTCTGTTATTCTCGATAACACACTCTGGGTTCTGTTATTCTCGATAACACACTCTGGGTTCTGATATCCTCTATAACACACTCTGTGTTCTGTTATTCTCTAAAACACAGCCTGGGTTCTGTTATTCTCTATAACACACTCTGGGTTCTGTTATTCTCTATAACACACTCTGGGTTCTGTTATTCCCTATAACACACACTGTGTTCTGTTATTCTCTATAACACACTCTGTGTTCTGTAATTCTCTATAACACACTCTGGGTTCTATTATTCTCTATAACACACTCTGGGTTCTGTTATTCTCGATAACACACTCTGGGTTCTGTTATTCTCGATAACACACTCTGGGTTCTGTTATTCTCTATAACACACTCTGGGTTCTGTTATTCTCGATAACACACTCTGGGTTCTATTATTCTCTATAACACACTCTGGGTTCTGTTATTCTCGATAACACACTCTGGGTTCTGTTATTCTCGATAACACACTCTGGGTTCAGTTATTCTCTATAACACACTCTGGGTTCTGTTATTCTCGATAACACACTCTGGGTTCTGTTATTCTCGATAACACACTCTGGGTTCTGTTATTCTCTATAACACACTCTGGGTTCTGTTATTCTCGATAACACACTCTGTGTTCTGTTATTCTCTATAACACACTCTGGGTTCTGTTATTCTCTATAACACACTCTGGGTTCTATTATTCTCTATAACACACTCTGGGTTCTGTTATTCTCGATAACACACTCTGGGTTCTGTTATTCTCGATAACACACTCTGGGTTCTGATATCCTCTATAACACACTCTGTGTTCTGTTATTCTCTAAAACACAGCCTGGGTTCTGTTATTCTCTATAACACACTCTGGGTTCTGTTATTCTCTATAACACACTCTGGGTTCTGTTATTCCCTATAACACACACTGTGTTCTGTTATTCTCTATAACACACTCTGTGTTCTGTTATTCTCTATAACACACCCTGGGTTCTGTTATTCTCTATAACACACTCTGGGTTCTGTTATTCTCTATAACACACTCTGGGTTCTGTTATTCTCGATAACACACTCTGGGTTCTGTTATTCTCCATAACACACTCTGGGCTCTGTTATTCTCGATAACACACTCTGGGTTCTGTTATTTTCGATAACACACTCTGGGTTCTGTTATTCACTATAACACACTCTGGGTTCTGTTTTTCTCGATAACACACTCTGTGTTCTGTTATTCTCTATGACACACTCTGTGTTCTGTTATTCTCTATAACACACTCTGGATTCTGTTATTCTCGATAACACACTCTGGGTTCTATTATTCTCTTTCACACACTCTGGGTTCTGTTATTCTCGATAACACACTCTGTGTTCTGTTATTCTCGATAACACACTCTGGGTTCTGTTATCCTCTATAACACACTCTGTGTTTTGTTATTCTCTATAACACACTCTGTGTTCTGTTATTCTCTATAACACACTCTGTCTTCTGTTATTCTGTATAACACACTCTGTGTTCTGTTATTCTCTATAACACACTCTGGGTTCTGTTATTCTCGATAACACACTCTGTGTTCTGTTATTCTCTATAACACACTCTGGGTTCTGTTATTCTCTATAACACACTCTGGGTTCTGTTATTCTCTATAACACACTCTGGGTTCTGTTATTCTCGATAACACACTCTGTGTTCTGTTATTCTCTATAACACACTCTGGGTTCTGTTATTCTCTATAACACACTCTGCGTTCTGTTATTCTCGACAACACACTCTGTGTTCTGTTATTCTCTGTAACACTCTTTGGGTTCTGTTATTCTCTATAACACACTCTGGGTTCTGTTATTCTCTATAGCTCACTCTGGGTTCAGTTATTCTCGTTGACACACTCTGTGTTCTGTTGTTCTCGATAACACACTCTGGCTTCTGTTCTTCTCGATAACACACTCTGGGTTCTGTGATTCTCTATAACACACTCTGGGTTCTGTGATTCTCTATAACACACTCTGGGTTCTGTTATTCTCTAAAACACACTCTGGGTTCTGTTATTCTCGATAACACACTCTGGGTTCTGTGATTCTCTATAACACACTCTGGGTTCTGTTATTCTCTAAAACACACTCTGGGTTCTGTTATTCTCGATAACACACTCTGTGCTCTGTTATTCTCGACAACACACTCTGTGTTCTGTTATTCTCTATAACACACTCTGTGCTCTGTTATTCTCGATAACACACTCTGTGTTCTGTTATTCTCGACAACACACTCTGTGTTCTGTTATTCTCTATAACACACTCTGTGCTCTGTTATTCTCGACAACACACTCTGTGTTCTGTTATTCTCTATAACACACTCTGTGTTCTGTTATTCTCTATAACACACCCTGGGTTCTGTTATTCACTATAAAACACTCTGGGTTCTGTTATTCTCTATAACACACTCTGGGTTCTGTTATTCCCTATAACACACTCTGGGTTCTGTTATTCTCGATAACACACTCTGTGCTCTGTTATTCTCGACAACACACTCTGTGTTCTGTTATTCACTATAAAACACTCTGGGTTCTGTTATTCTCTGTAACACACTCTGTGTTCTGTTATTCTCGACAACACACTCTGTGTTCTGTTATTCACTATAAAACACTCTGGGTTCTGTTATTCTCTATAACACACTCTGTGTTCTGTTATTCACTATAACACACCCTGGGTTCTGTTATTCTCGACAACACACTCTGGGTTCTGTTATTCTCGATAACACACTCTGGGTTCTGTTATTCTCGATAACACACTCTGGGTTCTGTTATTCTCCATAACACACTCTGGGTTCTGTTATTTTCGATAACACACTCTGTGTTCTGTTATTCTCCATAACACACTCTGGGTTCTGTTATTCTCGATAACACACTCTGGGTTCTGTTATTCTCGATAACACACTCTGTGTTCTGTTATTCTCGATGACACACTCTGTGTTCTGTTATTCTCTATAACACACTCTGGGTTCTGTTATTCTCTATAACACACTCTGGGTTCTATTATTCTCTATAACACACTCTGGGTTCTGTTATTCTCGATAACACACTCTGGGTTCTGTTATTCTCGATAACACACTCTGGGTTCTGATATCCTCTATAACACACTCTGTGTTCTGTTATTCTCTAAAACACAGCCTGGGTTCTGTTATTCTCTATAACACACTCTGGGTTCTGTTATTCTCTATAACACACTCTGGGTTCTGTTATTCCCTATAACACACACTGTGTTCTGTTATTCTCTATAACACACTCTGTGTTCTGTTATTCTCTATAACACACCCTGGGTTCTGTTATTCTCTATAACACACTCTGGGTTCTGTTATTCTCTATAACACACTCTGGGTTCTGTTATTCTCTATAACACACCCTGGTTTCTGTTTTTCACTATGACACACTCTGGGTTCTGTTATTCTCTATAACACACTCTGGGTTCTGTTATTCTCGATAACACACTCTGTGCTCTGTTATTCTCGACAACACACTCTGTGTTCTGTTATTCTCTATAACACACTCTGGGTTCTGTTATTCTGTATAACACACTCTGTGTTCTGTTATTCTCTATAACACACCCTGGTTTCTGTTTTTCACTATGACACACTCTGGGTTCTGTTATTCTCGATAACACACTCTGTGTGCTGTTATTCTCCATAACACACTGTGGGTTCTGTTATTCTCTGTAACACACTCTGTGTTCTGTTATTCTCGATAACACACTCTGTGTTCTGTTATTCTCGATAACACACTCTGGGTTCTGTTATTCTCGATAACAGACTCTGGGTTCTGTTATCCTCTATAACACACTCTGTGTTCTGTTATTCTCGATAACACACTCTGTGTTCTGTTATTCTCGATAACACACTCTGGGTTCTGTTATCCTCTATAACACTCGCTGTGTTCTGTTATTCTCTATAACACACCCTGGGTTCTGTTATTCACTATAACACACTCTGGGTTCTGTTATTCTCTATAACACACTCTGGGTTCTGTTATTCTCTATAACACACTCTGGGTTCTGTTATTCTCTATGACACACTCTGGGTTCTGTTATTCTCTATAACACACTCTGGGTTCTGTTATTCTCTATAACACACTCTGCGTTCTGTTATTCTCGACAACACACTCTGTGTTCTGTTATTCTCTGTAACACTCTTTGGGTTCTGTTATTCTCTATAACACACCCTGGGGTCTGTTATTCACTATAACACACTCTGGGTTCTGTTATTCTCTATAACACACTCTGGGTTCTGTTATTCTCTATAACACACCCTGGGGTCTGTTATTCACTATAACACACTCTGGGTTCTGTTATTCTCTATAACACACTCTGGGTTCTGTTATTCTCCATAAAACACTCTGGGTTCTGTTATTCACTATAAAACACTCTGGGTTCTGTTATTCTCTATAACACACTCTGGGTTCTGTTATTCTCCAAAACACACTCTGGGTTCTGTTATTCTCGATAACACACTCCGTGCTCTGTTATTCTCGACAACACACTCTGTGTTCTGTTATTCACTATAAAACACTCTGGGTTCCGTTATTCTCTATAACACACTCTGTGTTCTGTTATTCACTCTAAAACACTCTGGGTTCTGTTATTCTCTATAACACACTCTGGGTTCTGTTATTCTCGATAACACACTCTGTGTTCTGCTATTCACTATAAAACACTCTGGGTTCTGTTATTCTCTACAACACACTCTGTGTTCTGTTATTCTCTATAACACACTCTGGGGTCTGTTATTCTCTATAACACACTCTGGGTTCTGTTATTCTCTACAACACACTCTGGGTTCTGTTAATCTCTATACACACTCTGGGTTCTGTTATTCTGTATAACACTCTCTGGGTTGTGTTATTCTCTATAACACACTCTGGGTTCTGTTATTCTCGATAACACACTCTGGGTTCTGTTATTCTCCATAACACACTCTGGGTTCTGTTATTTTCGATAACACACTCTGTGTTCTGTTATTCTCCATAACACACTCTGGGTTCTGTTATTCTCGATAACACACTCTGTGTTCTGTTATTCTCTATAACACACTCTGGGGTCTGTTATTCTCTATAACACACCCTGGGTTCTGTTATTCTCTATAACACACTCTGTGTTCTGTTATTCTCTATAACACACTCTGGGGTCTGTTATTCTCTATAACACACTCTGGGTTCTGTTATTCTCTACAACACACTCTGGGTTCTGTTAATCTCTATACACACTCTGGGTTCTGTTATTCAGTATAACACTCTCTGGGTTGTGTTATTCTCTATAACACACTCTGGGTTCTGTTATTCTCGATAACACACTCTGGGTTCTGTTATTCTCCATAACACACTCTGTGTTCTGTTATTCTCGATGACACACTCTGTGTTCTGTTATTCTCTATAACACACTCTGGGTTCTGTTATTCTCTATAACACACTCTGGGTTCTATTATTCTCTATAACACACTCTGGGTTCTGTTATTCTCGATAACACACTCTGGGTTCTGTTATTCTCGATAACACACTCTGGGTTCTGATATCCTCTATAACACACTCTGTGTTCTGTTATTCTCTAAAACACAGCCTGGGTTCTGTTATTCTCTATAACACACTCTGGGTTCTGTTATTCTCTATAACACACTCTGGGTTCTGTTATTCTCTATAACACACTCTGGGTTCTGTTATTCTCTATGACACACTCTGGGTTCTGTTATTCTCTATAACACACTCTGGGTTCTGTTATTCTCTATAACACACTCTGCGTTCTGTTCTTCTCGACAACACACTCTGTGTTCTGTTATTCTCTGTAACACTCTTTGGGTTCTGTTATTCTCTATAACACACCCTGGGGTCTGTTATTCACTATAACACACTCTGGGTTCTGTTATTCTCTATAACACACTCTGGGTTCTGTTATTCTCTATAACACACCCTGGGGTCTGTTATTCACTATAACACACTCTGGGTTCTGTTATTCTCTATAACACACTCTGGGTTCTGTTATTCTCCATAAAACACTCTGGGTTCTGTTATTCACTATAAAACACTCTGGGTTCTGTTATTCTCTATAACACACTCTGGGTTCTGTTATTCTCCAAAACACACTCTGGGTTCTGTTATTCTCGATAACACACTCCGTGCTCTGTTATTCTCGACAACACACTCTGTGTTCTGTTATTCACTATAAAACACTCTGGGTTCCGTTATTCTCTATAACACACTCTGTGTTCTGTTATTCACTCTAAAACACTCTGGGTTCTGTTATTCTCTATAACACACTCTGGGTTCTGTTATTCTCGATAACACACTCTGTGTTCTGCTATTCACTATAAAACACTCTGGGTTCTGTTATTCTCTACAACACACTCTGTGTTCTGTTATTCTCTATAACACACTCTGGGGTCTGTTATTCTCTATAACACACTCTGGGTTCTGTTATTCTCTACAACACACTCTGGGTTCTGTTAATCTCTATACACACTCTGGGTTCTGTTATTCTGTATAACACTCTCTGGGTTGTGTTATTCTCTATAACACACTCTGGGTTCTGTTATTCTCGATAACACACTCTGGGTTCTGTTATTCTCCATAACACACTCTGGGTTCTGTTATTTTCGATAACACACTCTGTGTTCTGTTATTCTCCATAACACACTCTGGGTTCTGTTATTCTCGATAACACACTCTGTGTTCTGTTATTCTCTATAACACACTCTGGGGTCTGTTATTCTCTATAACACACCCTGGGTTCTGTTATTCTCTATAACACACTCTGTGTTCTGTTATTCTCTATAACACACTCTGGGGTCTGTTATTCTCTATAACACACTCTGGGTTCTGTTATTCTCTACAACACACTCTGGGTTCTGTTAATCTCTATACACACTCTGGGTTCTGTTATTCAGTATAACACTCTCTGGGTTGTGTTATTCTCTATAACACACTCTGGGTTCTGTTATTCTCGATAACACACTCTGGGTTCTGTTATTCTCCATAACACACTCTGTGTTCTGTTATTCTCGATGACACACTCTGTGTTCTGTTATTCTCTATAACACACTCTGGGTTCTGTAATTCTCTATAACACACTCTGGGTTCTATTATTCTCTATAACACACTCTGGGTTCTGTTATTCTCGATAACACACTCTGGGTTCTGTTATTCTCGATAACACACTCTGGGTTCTGATATCCTCTATAACACACTCTGTGTTCTGTTATTCTCTAAAACACAGCCTGGGTTCTGTTATTCTCTATAACACACTCTGGGTTCTGTTATTCTCTATAACACACTCTGGGTTCTGTTATTCCCTATAACACACACTGTGTTCTGTTATTCTCGATAACACACTCTGTGTTCTGTTATTCTCTATAACACACCCTGGGTTCTGTTATTCTCTATAACACACTCTGGGTTCTGTTATTCTCTATAACACACTCTGGGTTCTGTTATTCTCTATAACACACTCTGGGTTCTGTTATTCTCGATAACACACTCTGTGCTCTGTTATTCTCGACAACACACTCTGTGTTCTGTTATTCTCTATAACACACTCTGGGTTCTGTTATTCTGTATAACACACTCTGTGTTCTGTTATTCTCTATAACACACCCTGGTTTCTGTTTTTCACTATGACACACTCTGGGTTCTGTTATTCTCGATAACACACTCTGTGTGCTGTTATTCTCCATAACACACTGTGGGTTCTGTTATTCTCTGTAACACACTCTGTGTTCTGTTATTCTCGATAACACACTCTGTGTTCTGTTATTCTCGATAACACACTCTGGGTTCTGTTATTCTCGATAACACACTCTGGGTTCTGTTATCCTCTATAACACATTCTGTGTTCTGTTATTCTCGATAACACACTCTGTGTTCTGTTATTCTCGATAACACACTCTGGGTTCTGTTATCCTCTATAACACTCGCTGTGTTCTGTTATTCTCTATAACACACCCTGGGTTCTGTTATTCACTATAACACACTCTGGGTTCTGTTATTCTCTATAACACACTCTGGGTTCTGTTATTCTCTATAACACACTCTGGGTTCTGTTATTCACTATAACACACTCTGGGTTCTGTTATTCTCTATAACACACTCTGGGTTCTGTTATTCTCTATGACACACTCTGGGTTCTGTTATTCTCTATAACACACTCTGGGTTCTGTTATTCTCTATAACACACTCTGCGTTCTGTTATTCTCGACAACACACTCTGTGTTCTGTTATTCTCTGTAACACTCTTTGGGTTCTGTTATTCTCTATAACACACCCTGGGGTCTGTTATTCACTATAACACACTCTGGGTTCTGTTATTCTCTATAACAAACTCTGGGTACTGTTATTCTCTGTAGCACACTCTGGGTTCTGTTATTCTCTATAACACACTCTGGGTTCTGTTATTCTCTATAACACACTCTGGGTTCTGTTATTCTCCATAAAACACTCTGGGTTCTGTTATTCTCTATAACACACTCTGGGTTCTGTTATTCTCGATAACACACTCTGGGTTCTGTGATTCTCTATAACACACTCTGGGTTCTGTTATTCTCTAAAACACACTCTGGGTTCTGTTATTCTCGATAACACACTCTGTGCTCTGTTATTCTCGACAACACACTCTGTGTTCTGTTATTCTCTATAACACACTCTGTGCTCTGTTATTCTCGATAACACACTCTGTGTTCTGTTATTCTCGACAACACACTCTGTGTTCTGTTATTCTCTATAACACACTCTGTGCTCTGTTATTCTCGACAACACACTCTGTGTTCTGTTATTCTCTATAACACACTCTGTGTTCTGTTATTCTCTATAACACACCCTGGGTTCTGTTATTCACTATAAAACACTCTGGGTTCTGTTATTCTCTATAACACACTCTGGGTTCTGTTATTCCCTATAACACACTCTGGGTTCTGTTATTCTCGATAACACACTCTGTGCTCTGTTATTCTCGACAACACACTCTGTGTTCTGTTATTCACTATAAAACACTCTGGGTTCTGTTATTCTCTGTAACACACTCTGTGTTCTGTTATTCTCGACAACACACTCTGTGTTCTGTTATTCACTATAAAACACTCTGGGTTCTGTTATTCTCTATAACACACTCTGGGTTCTGTTATTCTCGATAACTCACTCTGGGTTCTGTTATTCTCGATAACACACTCTGGGTTCTGTTATTCTCCATAACACACTCTGGGTTCTGTTATTCTCGATAACACACTCTGTGTTCTGTTATTCTCCATAACACACTCTGGGTTCTGTTATTCTCGATAACACACTCTGGGTTCTGTTATTCTCGATAACACACTCTGTGTTCTGTTATTCTCGATGACACACTCTGTGTTCTGTTATTCTCTATAACACACTCTGGGTTCTGTTATTCTCTATAACACACTCTGGGTTCTATTATTCTCTATAACACACTCTGGGTTCTGTTATTCTCGATAACACACTCTGGGTTCTGTTATTCTCGATAACACACTCTGTGTTCTGTTATTCTCTAAAACACAGCCTGGGTTCTGTTATTCTCTATAACACACTCTGGGTTCTGTTATTCTCTATAACACACTCTGGGTTCTGTTATTCCCTATAACACACACTGTGTTCTGTTATTCTCTATAACACACTCTGTGTTCTGTTATTCTCTATAACACACCCTGGGTTCTGTTATTCTCTATAACACACTCTGGGTACTGTTATTCTCTATAACACACTCTGGGTTCTGTTATTCTCTATAACACACTCTGGGTTCTGTTATTCTCGATAACACACTCTGTGCTCTGTTATTCTCGACAACACACTCTGTGTTCTGTTATTCTCTATAACACACTCTGGGTTCTGTTATTCTGTATAACACACTCTGTGTTCTGTTATTCTCTATAACACACCCTGGTTTCTGTTTTTCACTATGACACACTCTGGGTTCTGTTATTCTCGATAACACACTCTGAGTGCTGTTATTCTCGTTGACACACTCTGTGTTCTGTTGTTCTCGATAACACACTCTGGGTTCTGTTATTCTCCATAAAACACTCTGGGTTCTGTTATTCACTATAAAACACTCTGGGTTCTGTTATTCTCTATAACACACTCTGGGTTCTGTTATTCTCTAAAACACACTCTGGGTTCTGTTATTCTCGATAACACACTCTGTGCTCTGTTATTCTCGACAACACACTCTGTGTTCTGTTATTCACTATAAAACACTCTGGGTTCTGTTATTCTCTATAACACACTCTGTGTTCTGTTATTCACTCTAAAACACTCTGGGTTCTGTTATTCTCTATAACACACTCTGGGTTCTGTTATTCTCGATAACACACTCTGTGTTCTGCTATTCACTATAAAACACTCTGGGTTCTGTTATTCTCTACAACACACTCTGTGTTCTGTTATTCTCTATAACACACTCTGGGGTCTGTTATTCTCTATAACACACTCTGGGTTCTGTTATTCTCTACAACACACTCTGGGTTCTGTTAATCTCTATACACACTCTGGGTTCTGTTATTCTGTATAACACTCTCTGGGTTCTGTTATTCTCTACAACACACTCTGGGTTCTGTTAATCTCTATACACACTCTGGGTTCTGTTATTCTGTATAACACTCTCTGGGTTGTGTTATTCTCTATAACACACTCTGGGTTCTGTTATTCTCGATAACACACTCTGGGTTCTGTTATTCTCCATAACACACTCTGGGTTCTCTTATTTTCGATAACACACTCTGTGTTCTGTTATTCTCCATAACACACCCTGGGTTCTGTTATTCTCTATAACACACTCTGTGTTCTGTTATTCTCTATAACACACTCTGTGTTCTGTTATTCACTATAAAACACTCTGGGTTCTGTTATTCTCTATAACACACTCTGGGTTCTGTTATTCTCGATAACTCACTCTGGGTTCTGTTATTCTCGATAACACACTCTGGGTTCTGTTATTCTCCATAACACACTCTGGGTTCTGTTATTCTCGATAACACACTCTGTGTTCTGTTATTCTCCATAACACACTCTGGGTTCTGTTATTCTCGATAACACACTCTGGGTTCTGTTATTCTCGATAACACACTCTGTGTTCTGTTATTCTCGATGACACACTCTGTGTTCTGTTATTCTCTATAACACACTCTGGGTTCTGTTATTCTCTATAACACACTCTGGGTTCTATTATTCTCTATAACACACTCTGGGTTCTGTTATTCTCGATAACACACTCTGGGTTCTGTTATTCTCGATAACACACTCTGTGTTCTGTTATTCTCTAAAACACAGCCTGGGTTCTGTTATTCTCTATAACACACTCTGGGTTCTGTTATTCTCTATAACACACTCTGGGTTCTGTTATTCCCTATAACACACACTGTGTTCTGTTATTCTCTATAACACACTCTGTGTTCTGTTATTCTCTATAACACACCCTGGGTTCTGTTATTCTCTATAACACACTCTGGGTACTGTTATTCTCTATAACACACTCTGGGTTCTGTTATTCTCTATAACACACTCTGGGTTCTGTTATTCTCGATAACACACTCTGTGCTCTGTTATTCTCGACAACACACTCTGTGTTCTGTTATTCTCTATAACACACTCTGGGTTCTGTTATTCTGTATAACACACTCTGTGTTCTGTTATTCTCTATAACACACCCTGGTTTCTGTTTTTCACTATAACACACTCTGGGTTCTGTTATTCTCGATAACACACTCTGAGTGCTGTTATTCTCGTTGACACACTCTGTGTTCTGTTGTTCTCGATAACACACTCTGGGTTCTGTTATTCTCCATAAAACACTCTGGGTTCTGTTATTCACTATAAAACACTCTGGGTTCTGTTATTCTCTATAACACACTCTGGGTTCTGTTATTCTCTAAAACACACTCTGGGTTCTGTTATTCTCGATAACACACTCTGTGCTCTGTTATTCTCGACAACACACTCTGTGTTCTGTTATTCACTATAAAACACTCTGGGTTCTGTTATTCTCTATAACACACTCTGTGTTCTGTTATTCACTCTAAAACACTCTGGGTTCTGTTATTCTCTATAACACACTCTGGGTTCTGTTATTCTCGATAACACACTCTGTGTTCTGCTATTCACTATAAAACACTCTGGGTTCTGTTATTCTCTACAACACACTCTGTGTTCTGTTATTCTCTATAACACACTCTGGGGTCTGTTATTCTCTATAACACACTCTGGGTTCTGTTATTCTCTACAACACACTCTGGGTTCTGTTAATCTCTATACACACTCTGGGTTCTGTTATTCTGTATAACACTCTCTGGGTTGTGTTATTCTCTATAACACACTCTGGGTTCTGTTATTCTCGATAACACACTCTGGGTTCTGTTATTCTCCATAACACACTCTGGGTTCTCTTATTTTCGATAACACACTCTGTGTTCTGTTATTCTCCATAACACACTCTGGGTTCTGTTATTCTCGATAACACACTCTGTGTTCTGAATTCTCTATAACACACTCTGGGGTCTGTTATTCTCTATAACACACCCTGGGTTCTGTTATTCTCTATAACACACTCTGTGTTCTGTTATTCTCTATAACACACTCTGGGGTCTGTTATTCTCTATAACACACTCTGGGTTCTGTTATTCTCTACAACACACTCTGGGTTCTGTTAATCTCTATACACACTCTGGGTTCTGTTATTCAGTATAACACTCTCTGGGTTGTGTTATTCTCTATAACGCACTCTGGGTTCTGTTATTCTCGATAACACACTCTGGGTTCTGTTATTCTCCATAACACACTCTGTGTTCTGTTATTCTCGATGACACACTCTGTGTTCTGTTATTCTCTATAACACACTCTGGGTTCTGTTATTCTCTATAACACACTCTGGGTTCTATTATTCTCTATAACACACTCTGGGTTCTGTTATTCTCGATAACACACTCTGGGTTCTGTTATTCTCGATAACACACTCTGGGTTCTGATATCCTCTATAACACACTCTGTGTTCTGTTATTCTCTAAAACACAGCCTGGGTTCTGTTATTCTCTATAACACACTCTGGGTTCTGTTATTCTCTATAACACACTCTGGGTTCTGTTATTCCCTATAACACACACTGTGTTCTGTTATTCTCTATAACACACTCTGTGTTCTGTTATTCTCTATAACACACCCTGGGTTCTGTTATTCTCTATAACACACTCTGGGTTCTGTTATTCTCTATAACACACTCTGGGTTCTGTTATTCTCTATAACACACCCTGGGTTCTGTTATTCTCGATAACACACTCTGTGCTCTGTTATTCTCGACAACACACTCTGTGTTCTGTTATTCTCTATAACACACTCTGGGTTCTGTTATTCTGTATAACACACTCTGTGTTCTGTTATTCTCTATAACACACCCTGGTTTCTGTTATTCTCTATAACACACTCTGTGCTCTGTTATTCTCGACAACACACTCTGTGTTCTGTTATTCTCTATAACACACTCTGTGTTCTGTTATTCTCTATAACACACCCTGGGTTCTGTTATTCACTATAAAACACTCTGGGTTCTGTTATTCTCTATAACACACTCTGGGTTCTGTTATTCCCTATAACACACTCTGGGTTCTGTTATTCTCGATAACACACTCTGTGCTCTGTTATTCTCGACAACACACTCTGTGTTCTGTTATTCACTATAAAACACTCTGGGTTCTGTTATTCTCTGTAACACACTCTGTGTTCTGTTATTCTCGACAACACACTCTGTGTTCTGTTATTCACTATAAAACACTCTGGGTTCTGTTATTCTCTATAACACACTCTGTGTTCTGTTATTCACTATAACACACCCTGGGTTCTGTTATTCTCGACAACACACTCTGGGTTCTGTTATTCTCGATAACACACTCTGGGTTCTGTTATTCTCGATAACACACTCTGGGTTCTGTTATTCTCGATAACATACTCTGGGTTCTGTTATTTTCGATAACACACTCTGTGTTCTGTTATTCTCCATAACACACTCTGGGTTCTGTTATTCTCGATAACACACTCTGGGTTCTGTTATTCTCGATAACACACTCTGTGTTCTGTTATTCTCGATGACACACTCTGTGTTCTGTTATTCTCTATAACACACTCTGGGTTCTGTTATTCTCTATAACACACTCTGGGTTCTATTATTCTCTATAACACACTCTGGGTTCTGTTATTCTCGATAACACACTCTGGGTTCTGATATCCTCTATAACACACTCTGTGTTCTGTTATTCTCTAAAACACAGCCTGGGTTCTGTTATTCTCTATAACACACTCTGGGTTCTGTTATTCTCTATAACACACTCTGTGTTCTGTTATTCCCTATAACACACACTGTGTTCTGTTATTCTCTATAACACACTCTGTGTTCTGTTATTCTCTATAACACACCCTGGGTTCTGTTATTCTCTATAACACACTCTGGGTTCTGTTATTCTCTATAACACACTCTGGGTTCTGTTATTCTCTATAACACACCCTGGTTTCTGTTTTTCACTATGACACACTCTGGGTTCTGTTATTCTCTATAACACACTCTGGGTTCTGTTATTCTCGATAACACACATTGTGCTCTGTTATTCTC
Source organism: Heterodontus francisci (assembly GCF_036365525.1). Lineage (NCBI taxonomy): Eukaryota > Metazoa > Chordata > Chondrichthyes > Heterodontiformes > Heterodontidae > Heterodontus > Heterodontus francisci. The sequence continues at coordinate 624,219 of NW_027141328.1, forward strand.
GACAACACACTCTGTGTTCTGTTATTCTCTATAACACACTCTGGGTTCTGTTATTCTGTATAACACACTCTGTGTTCTGTTATTCTCTATAACACACCCTGGTTTCTGTTTTTCACTATGACACACTCTGGGTTCTGTTATTCTCGATAACACACTCTGTGTGCTGTTATTCTCCATAACACACTGTGGGTTCTGTTATTCTCTGTAACACACTCTGTGTTCTGTTATTCTCGATAACACACTCTGTGTTCTGTTATTCTCGATAACACACTCTGGGTTCTGTTATTCTCGATAACAGACTCTGGGTTCTGTTATCCTCCATAACACACTCTGTGTTCTGTTATTCTCGATAACACACTCTGTGTTCTGTTATTCTCGATAACACACTCTGTGTTCTGTTATTCTCCATAACACACTCTGGGTTCTGTTATTCTCGATAACACACTCTGGGTTCTGTTATTCTCGATAACACACTCTGTGTTCTGTTATTCTCGATGACACACTCTGTGTTCTGTTATTCTCTATAACACACTCTGGGTTCTGTTATTCTCTATAACACACTCTGGGTTCTATTATTCTCTATAACACACTCTGGGTTCTGTTATTCTCGATAACACACTCTGGGTTCTGATATCCTCTATAACACACTCTGTGTTCTGTTATTCTCTAAAACACAGCCTGGGTTCTGTTATTCTCTATAACACACTCTGGGTTCTGTTATTCTCTATAACACACTCTGTGTTCTGTTATTCCCTATAACACACACTGTGTTCTGTTATTCTCTATAACACACTCTGTGTTCTGTTATTCTCTATAACACACCCTGGGTTCTGTTATTCTCTATAACACACTCTGGGTTCTGTTATTCTCTATAACACACTCTGGGTTCTGTTATTCTCTATAACACACCCTGGTTTCTGTTTTTCACTATGACACACTCTGGGTTCTGTTATTCTCTATAACACACTCTGGGTTCTGTTATTCTCGATAACACACATTGTGCTCTGTTATTCTCGACAACACACTCTGTGTTCTGTTATTCTCTATAACACACTCTGGGTTCTGTTATTCTGTATAACACACTCTGTGTTCTGTTATTCTCTATAACACACCCTGGTTTCTGTTTTTCACTATGACACACTCTGGGTTCTGTTATTCTCGATAACACACTCTGTGTGCTGTTATTCTCCATAACACACTGTGGGTTCTGTTATTCTCTGTAACACACTCTGTGTTCTGTTATTCTCGATAACACACTCTGTGTTCTGTTATTCTCGATAACACACTCTGGGTTCTGTTATTCTCGATAACAGACTCTGGGTTCTGTTATCCTCCATAACACACTCTGTGTTCTGTTATTCTCGATAACACACTCTGTGTTCTGTTATTCTCGATAACACACTCTGGGTTCTGTTATCCTCTATAACACTCGCTGTGTTCTGTTATTCTCTATAACACACCCTGGGTTCTGTTATTCACTATAACACACTCTGGGTTCTGTTATTCTCTATAACACACTCTGGGTTCTGTTATTCTCTATAACACACTCTGGGTTCTGTTATTCTCTATGACACACTCTGGGTTCTGTTATTCTCTATAACACACTCTGAGTTCTGTTATTCTCTATAACACACTCTGCGTTCTGTTATTCTCTACAACACACTCTGTGTTCTGTTATTCTCTGTAACACTCTTTGGGTTCTGTTATTCTCTATAACACACCCTGGGGTCTGTTATTCACTATAACACACTCTGGGTTCTGTTATTCTCTATAACACACTCTGGGTTCTGTTATTCTCTATAACACACCCTGGGGTCTGTTATTCACTATAACACACTCTGGGTTCTGTTATTCTCTATAACACACTCTGGGTTCTGTTATTCTCCATAAAACACTCTGGGTTCTGTTATTCACTATAAAACACTCTGGGTTCTGTTATTCTCTATAACACACTCTGGGTTCTGTTATTCTCCAAAACACACTCTGGGTTCTGTTATTCTCGATAACACACTCCGTGCTCTGTTATTCTCGACAACACACTCTGTGTTCTGTTATTCACTATAAAACACTCTGGGTTCCGTTATTCTCTATAACACACTCTGTGTTCTGTTATTCACTCTAAAACACTCTGGGTTCTGTTATTCTCTATAACACACTCTGGGTTCTGTTATTCTCGATAACACACTCTGTGTTCTGCTATTCACTATAAAACACTCTGGGTTCTGTTATTCTCTACAACACACTCTGTGTTCTGTTATTCTCTATAACACACTCTGGGGTCTGTTATTCTCTATAACACACTCTGGGTTCTGTTATTCTCTACAACACACTCTGGGTTCTGTTAATCTCTATACACACTCTGGGTTCTGTTATTCTGTATAACACTCTCTGGGTTGTGTTATTCTCTATAACACACTCTGGGTTCTGTTATTCTCGATAACACACTCTGGGTTCTGTTATTCTCCATAACACACTCTGGGTTCTGTTATTTTCGATAACACACTCTGTGTTCTGTTATTCTCCATAACACACTCTGGGTTCTGTTATTCTCGATAACACACTCTGTGTTCTGTTATTCTCTATAACACACTCTGGGGTCTGTTATTCTCTATAACACACCCTGGGTTCTGTTATTCTCTATAACACACTCTGTGTTCTGTTATTCTCTATAACACACTCTGGGGTCTGTTATTCTCTATAACACACTCTGGGTTCTGTTATTCTCTACAACACACTCTGGGTTCTGTTAATCTCTATACACACTCTGGGTTCTGTTATTCAGTATAACACTCTCTGGGTTGTGTTATTCTCTATAACACACTCTGGGTTCTGTTATTCTCGATAACACACTCTGGGTTCTGTTATTCTCCATAACACACTCTGTGTTCTGTTATTCTCGATGACACACTCTGTGTTCTGTTATTCTCTATAACACACTCTGGGTTCTGTTATTCTCTATAACACACTCTGGGTTCTATTATTCTCTATAACACACTCTGGGTTCTGTTATTCTCGATAACACACTCTGGGTTCTGTTATTCTCGATAACACACTCTGGGTTCTGATATCCTCTATAACACACTCTGTGTTCTGTTATTCTCTAAAACACAGCCTGGGTTCTGTTATTCTCTATAACACACTCTGGGTTCTGTTATTCTCTATAACACACTCTGGGTTCTGTTATTCCCTATAACACACACTGTGTTCTGTTATTCTCGATAACACACTCTGTGTTCTGTTATTCTCTATAACACACCCTGGGTTCTGTTATTCTCTATAACACACTCTGGGTTCTGTTATTCTCTATAACACACTCTGGGTTCTGTTATTCTCTATAACACACTCTGGGTTCTGTTATTCTCGATAACACACTCTGTGCTCTGTTATTCTCGACAACACACTCTGTGTTCTGTTATTCTCTATAACACACTCTGGGTTCTGTTATTCTGTATAACACACTCTGTGTTCTGTTATTCTCTATAACACACCCTGGTTTCTGTTTTTCACTATGACACACTCTGGGTTCTGTTATTCTCGATAACACACTCTGTGTGCTGTTATTCTCCATAACACACTGTGGGTTCTGTTATTCTCTGTAACACACTCTGTGTTCTGTTATTCTCGATAACACACTCTGTGTTCTGTTATTCTCGATAACACACTCTGGGTTCTGTTATTCTCGATAACACACTCTGGGTTCTGTTATCCTCTATAACACATTCTGTGTTCTGTTATTCTCGATAACACACTCTGTGTTCTGTTATTCTCGATAACACACTCTGGGTTCTGTTATCCTCTATAACACTCGCTGTGTTCTGTTATTCTCTATAACACACCCTGGGTTCTGTTATTCACTATAACACACTCTGGGTTCTGTTATTCTCTATAACACACTCTGGGTTCTGTTATTCTCTATAACACACTCTGGGTTCTGTTATTCACTATAACACACTCTGGGTTCTGTTATTCTCTATAACACACTCTGGGTTCTGTTATTCTCTATGACACACTCTGGGTTCTGTTATTCTCTATAACACACTCTGGGTTCTGTTATTCTCTATAACACACTCTGCGTTCTGTTATTCTCGACAACACACTCTGTGTTCTGTTATTCTCTGTAACACTCTTTGGGTTCTGTTATTCTCTATAACACACCCTGGGGTCTGTTATTCACTATAACACACTCTGGGTTCTGTTATTCTCTATAACAAACTCTGGGTACTGTTATTCTCTGTAGCACACTCTGGGTTCTGTTATTCTCTATAACACACTCTGGGTTCTGTTATTCTCTATAACACACTCTGGGTTCTGTTATTCTCCATAAAACACTCTGGGTTCTGTTATTCTCTATAACACACTCTGGGTTCTGTTATTCTCGATAACACACTCTGGGTTCTGTGATTCTCTATAACACACTCTGGGTTCTGTTATTCTCTAAAACACACTCTGGGTTCTGTTATTCTCGATAACACACTCTGTGCTCTGTTATTCTCGACAACACACTCTGTGTTCTGTTATTCTCTATAACACACTCTGTGCTCTGTTATTCTCGATAACACACTCTGTGTTCTGTTATTCTCGACAACACACTCTGTGTTCTGTTATTCTCTATAACACACTCTGTGCTCTGTTATTCTCGACAACACACTCTGTGTTCTGTTATTCTCTATAACACACTCTGTGTTCTGTTATTCTCTATAACACACCCTGGGTTCTGTTATTCACTATAAAACACTCTGGGTTCTGTTATTCTCTATAACACACTCTGGGTTCTGTTATTCCCTATAACACACTCTGGGTTCTGTTATTCTCGATAACACACTCTGTGCTCTGTTATTCTCGACAACACACTCTGTGTTCTGTTATTCACTATAAAACACTCTGGGTTCTGTTATTCTCTGTAACACACTCTGTGTTCTGTTATTCTCGACAACACACTCTGTGTTCTGTTATTCACTATAAAACACTCTGGGTTCTGTTATTCTCTATAACACACTCTGGGTTCTGTTATTCTCGATAACTCACTCTGGGTTCTGTTATTCTCGATAACACACTCTGGGTTCTGTTATTCTCCATAACACACTCTGGGTTCTGTTATTCTCGATAACACACTCTGTGTTCTGTTATTCTCCATAACACACTCTGGGTTCTGTTATTCTCGATAACACACTCTGGGTTCTGTTATTCTCGATAACACACTCTGTGTTCTGTTATTCTCGATGACACACTCTGTGTTCTGTTATTCTCTATAACACACTCTGGGTTCTGTTATTCTCTATAACACACTCTGGGTTCTATTATTCTCTATAACACACTCTGGGTTCTGTTATTCTCGATAACACACTCTGGGTTCTGTTATTCTCGATAACACACTCTGTGTTCTGTTATTCTCTAAAACACAGCCTGGGTTCTGTTATTCTCTATAACACACTCTGGGTTCTGTTATTCTCTATAACACACTCTGGGTTCTGTTATTCCCTATAACACACACTGTGTTCTGTTATTCTCTATAACACACTCTGTGTTCTGTTATTCTCTATAACACACCCTGGGTTCTGTTATTCTCTATAACACACTCTGGGTACTGTTATTCTCTATAACACACTCTGGGTTCTGTTATTCTCTATAACACACTCTGGGTTCTGTTATTCTCGATAACACACTCTGTGCTCTGTTATTCTCGACAACACACTCTGTGTTCTGTTATTCTCTATAACACACTCTGGGTTCTGTTATTCTGTATAACACACTCTGTGTTCTGTTATTCTCTATAACACACCCTGGTTTCTGTTTTTCACTATGACACACTCTGGGTTCTGTTATTCTCGATAACACACTCTGAGTGCTGTTATTCTCCATAACACACTGTGGGTTCTGTTATACTCTGTAACACACTCTGTGTTCTGTTATTCTCGATAACACACTCTGTGTTCTGTTATTCTCGATAACACACTCTGGGTTCTGTTATTCTCGATAACACACTCTGGGTTCTGTTATTCTCTATAACACACCCTGGGGTCTGTTATTCACTATAACACACTCTGGGTTCTGTTATTCTCTATAACACACTCTGGGTTCTGTTATTCTCTATAGCACACTCTGGGTTCTGTTATTCTCGTTGACACACTCTGTGTTCTGTTGTTCTCGATAACACACTCTGGGTTCTGTTATTCTCCATAAAACACTCTGGGTTCTGTTATTCACTATAAAACACTCTGGGTTCTGTTATTCTCTATAACACACTCTGGGTTCTGTTATTCTCTAAAACACACTCTGGGTTCTGTTATTCTCGATAACACACTCTGTGCTCTGTTATTCTCGACAACACACTCTGTGTTCTGTTATTCTCTATAACACACTCTGGGGTCTGTTATTCTCTATAACACACTCTGGGTTCTGTTATTCTCTACAACACACTCTGGGTTCTGTTAATCTCTATACACACTCTGGGTTCTGTTATTCTGTATAACACTCTCTGGGTTGTGTTATTCTCTATAACACACTCTGGGTTCTGTTATTCTCGATAACACACTCTGGGTTCTGTTATTCTCCATAACACACTCTGGGTTCTGTTATTTTCGATAACACACTCTGTGTTCTGTTATTCTCCATAACACACTCTGGGTTCTGTTATTCTCGATAACACACTCTGTGTTCTGTTATTCTCTATAACACACTCTGGGGTCTGTTATTCTCTATAACACACCCTGGGTTCTGTTATTCTCTATAACACACTCTGTGTTCTGTTATTCTCTATAACACACTCTGGGGTCTGTTATTCTCTATAACACACTCTGGGTTCTGTTATTCTCTACAACACACTCTGGGTTCTGTTAATCTCTATACACACTCTGGGTTCTGTTATTCAGTATAACACTCTCTGGGTTGTGTTATTCTCTATAACACACTCTGGGTTCTGTTATTCTCGATAACACACTCTGGGTTCTGTTATTCTCCATAACACACTCTGTGTTCTGTTATTCTCGATGACACACTCTGTGTTCTGTTATTCTCTATAACACACTCTGGGTTCTGTTATTCTCTATAACACACTCTGGGTTCTATTATTCTCTATAACACACTCTGGGTTCTGTTATTCTCGATAACACACTCTGGGTTCTGTTATTCTCGATAACACACTCTGGGTTCTGATATCCTCTATAACACACTCTGTGTTCTGTTATTCTCTAAAACACAGCCTGGGTTCTGTTATTCTCTATAACACACTCTGGGTTCTGTTATTCTCTATAACACACTCTGGGTTCTGTTATTCCCTATAACACACACTGTGTTCTGTTATTCTCTATAACACACTCTGTGTTCTGTTATTCTCTATAACACACCCTGGGTTCTGTTATTCTCTATAACACACTCTGGGTTCTGTTATTCTCTATAACACACTCTGGGTTCTGTTATTCTCTATAACACACTCTGGGTTCTGTTATTCTCGATAACACACTCTGTGCTCTGTTATTCTCGACAACACACTCTGTGTTCTGTTATTCTCTATAACACACTCTGGGTTCTGTTATTCTGTATAACACACTCTGTGTTCTGTTATTCTCTATAACACACCCTGGTTTCTGTTTTTCACTATGACACACTCTGGGTTCTGTTATTCTCGATAACACACTCTGTGTGCTGTTATTCTCCATAACACACTGTGGGTTCTGTTATTCTCTGTAACACACTCTGTGTTCTGTTATTCTCGATAACACACTCTGTGTTCTGTTATTCTCGATAACACACTCTGGGTTCTGTTATTCTCGATAACACACTCTGGGTTCTGTTATCCTCTATAACACACTCTGTGTTCTGTTATTCTCGATAACACACTCTGTGTTCTGTTATTCTCGATAACACACTCTGGGTTCTGTTATCCTCTATAACACTCGCTGTGTTCTGTTATTCTCTATAACACACCCTGGGTTCTGTTATTCACTATAACACACTCTGGGTTCTGTTATTCTCTATAACACACTCTGGGTTCTGTTATTCTCTATAACAAACTCTGGGTTCTGTTATTCACTATAACACACTCTGGGTTCTGTTATTCTCTATAACACACTCTGGGTTCTGTTATTCTCTATGACACACTCTGGGTTCTGTTATTCTCTATAACACACTCTGGGTTCTGTTATTCACTATAACACACTCTGGGTTCTGTTATTCTCTATAACACACTCTGGGTTCTGTTATTCTCTATGACACACTCTGGGTTCTGTTATTCTCTATAACACACACTGCGTTCTGTTATTCTCGACAACACACTCTGTGTTCTGTTATTCTCTGTAACACTCTTTGGGTTCTGTTATTCTCTATAACACACCCTGGGGTCTGTTATTCACTATAACACACTCTGGGTTCTGTTATTCTCTATAACAAACTCTGGGTACTGTTATTCTCTGTAGCACACTCTGGGTTCTGTTATTCTCTATAACACACTCTGGGATCTGTTATTCTCTATAACACACTCTGGGTTCTGTTATTCTCCATAAAACACTCTGGGTTCTGTGATTCTCTATAACACACTCTGGGTTCTGTTATTCTCGATAACACACTCTGGGTTCTGTTATTCTCGATAACACACTCTGTGCTCTGTTATTCTCGACAACACACTCTGTGTTCTGTTATTCTCTATAACACACTCTGTGCTCTGTTATTCTCGATAACACACTCTGTGTTCTGTTATTCTCGACAACACACTCTGTGTTCTGTTATTCTCTATAACACACTCTGTGCTCTGTTATTCTCGACAACACACTCTGTGTTCTGTTATTCTCTATAACACACTCTGTGTTCTGTTATTCTCTATAACACACCCTGGGTTCTGTTATTCACTATAAAACACTCTGGGTTCTGTTATTCTCTATAACACACTCTGGGTTCTGTTATTCCCTATAACACACTCTGGGTTCTGTTATTCTCGATAACACACTCTGTGCTCTGTTATTCTCGACAACACACTCTGTGTTCTGTTATTCACTATAAAACACTCTGGGTTCTGTTATTCTCTGTAACACACTCTGTGTTCTGTTATTCTCGACAACACACTCTGTGTTCTGTTATTCACTATAAAACACTCTGGGTTCTGTTATTCTCTATAACACACTCTGTGTTCTGTTATTCACTATAACACACCCTGGGTTCTGTTATTCTCTATAACACACTCTGGGTTCTGTTATTCTCGATAACACACTCTGGGTTCTGTTATTCTCGATAACACACTCTGGGTTCTGTTATTCTCGATAACACACTCTGGGTTCTGTTATTTTCGATAACACACTCTGTGTTCTGTTATTCTCCATAACACACTCTGGGTTCTGTTATTCTCGATAACACACTCTGGGTTCTGTTATTCTCGATAACACACTCTGTGTTCTGTTATTCTCGATGACACACTCTGTGTTCTGTTATTCTCTATAACACACTCTGGGTTCTGTTATTCTCTATAACACACACTGGGTTCTATTATTCTCTATAACACACTCTGGGTTCTGTTATTCTCGATAACACACTCTGGGTTCTGTTATTCTCGATAACACACTCTGGGTTCTGATATCCTCTATAACACACTCTGTGTTCTGTTATTCTCTAAAACACAGCCTGGGTTCTGTTATTCTCTATAACACACTCTGGGTTCTGTTATTCTCTATAACACACTCTGGGTTCTGTTATTCCCTATAACACACACTGTGTTCTGTTATTCTCTATAACACACTCTGTGCTCTGTTATTCTCAACAACACACTCTGTGTTCTGTTATTCTCTATAACACACTCTGTGTTCTGTTATTCTCTATAACACACCCTGGGTTCTGTTATTCACTATAAAACACTCTGGGTTCTGTTATTCTCTATAACACACTCTGGGTTCTGTTATTCCCTATAACACACTCTGGGTTCTGTTATTCTCGATAACACACTCTGTGCTCTGTTATTCTCGACAACACACTCTGTGTTCTGTTATTCACTATAAAACACTCTGGGTTCTGTTATTCTCTGTAACACACTCTGTGTTCTGTTATTCTCGACAACACACTCTGTGTTCTGTTATTCACTATAAAACACTCTGGGTTCTGTTATTCTCTATAACACACTCTGTGTTCTGTTATTCACTATAACACACCCTGGGTTCTGTTATTCTCTATAACACACTCTGGGTTCTGTTATTCTCGATAACACACTCTGGGTTCTGTTATTCTCGATAACACACTCTGGGTTCTGTTATTTTCGATAACACACTCTGTGTTCTTTTATTCTCCATAACACACTCTGGGTTCTGTTATTCTCGATAACACACTCTGGGTTCTGTTATTCTCGATAACACACTCTGTGTTCTGTTATTCTCGATGACACACTCTGTGTTCTGTTATTCTCTATAACACACTCTGGGTTCTGTTATTCTCTATAACACACTCTGGGTTCTATTATTCTCTATAACACACTCTGGGTTCTGTTATTCTCGATAACACACTCTGGGTTCTGTTATTCTCGATAACACACTCTGGGTTCTGATATCCTCTATAACACACTCTGTGTTCTGTTATTCTCTAAAACACAGCATGGGTTCTGTTATTCTCTATCACACACTCTGGGTTCTGTTATTCTCTATAACACACTCTGGGTTCTGTTATTCCCTATAACACACACTGTGTTCTGTTATTCTCTATAACACACTCTGTGTTCTGTTATTCTCTATAACACACCCTGGGTTCTGTTATTCTCTATAACACACTCTGGGTTCTGTTATTCTCTATAACACACTCTGGGTTCTGTTATTCTCTATAACACACTCTGGGTTCTGTTATTCTCGATAACACACTCTGTGTTCTGTTATTCTCCATAACACACTCTGGGTTCTGTTATTCTCGATAACACACTCTGGGTTCTGTTATTCTCGATAACACACTCTGTGTTCTGTTATTCTCGATGACACACTCTGTGTTCTGTTATTCTCTATAACACACTCTGGGTTCTGTTATTCTCTATAACACACACTGGGTTCTATTATTCTCTATAACACACTCTGGGTTCTGTTATTCTCGATAACACACTCTGGGTTCTGTTATTCTCGATAACACACTCTGGGTTCTGATATCCTCTATAACACACTCTGTGTTCTGTTATTCTCTAAAACACAGCCTGGGTTCTGTTATTCTCTATAACACACTCTGGGTTCTGTTATTCTCTATAACACACTCTGGGTTCTGTTATTCCCTATAACACACACTGTGTTCTGTTATTCTCTATAACACACTCTGTGCTCTGTTATTCTCGACAACACACTCTGTGTTCTGTTATTCTCTATAACACACTCTGTGTTCTGTTATTCTCTATAACACACCCTGGGTTCTGTTATTCACTATAAAACACTCTGGGTTCTGTTATTCTCTATAACACACTCTGGGTTCTGTTATTCCCTATAACACACTCTGGGTTCTGTTATTCTCGATAACACACTCTGTGCTCTGTTATTCTCGACAACACACTCTGTGTTCTGTTATTCACTATAAAACACTCTGGGTTCTGTTATTCTCTGTAACACACTCTGTGTTCTGTTATTCTCGACAACACACTCTGTGTTCTGTTATTCACTATAAAACACTCTGGGTTCTGTTATTCTCTATAACACACTCTGTGTTCTGTTATTCACTATAACACACCCTGGGTTCTGTTATTCTCTATAACACACTCTGGGTTCTGTTATTCTCGATAACACACTCTGGGTTCTGTTATTCTCGATAACACACTCTGGGTTCTGTTATTTTCGATAACACACTCTGTGTTCTTTTATTCTCCATAACACACTCTGGGTTCTGTTATTCTCGATAACACACTCTGGGTTCTGTTATTCTCGATAACACACTCTGTGTTCTGTTATTCTCGATGACACACTCTGTGTTCTGTTATTCTCTATAACACACTCTGGGTTCTGTTATTCTCTATAACACACTCTGGGTTCTATTATTCTCTATAACACACTCTGGGTTCTGTTATTCTCGATAACACACTCTGGGTTCTGTTATTCTCGATAACACACTCTGGGTTCTGATATCCTCTATAACACACTCTGTGTTCTGTTATTCTCTAAAACACAGCATGGGTTCTGTTATTCTCTATCACACACTCTGGGTTCTGTTATTCTCTATAACACACTCTGGGTTCTGTTATTCCCTATAACACACACTGTGTTCTGTTATTCTCTATAACACACTCTGTGTTCTGTTATTCTCTATAACACACCCTGGGTTCTGTTATTCTCTATAACACACTCTGGGTTCTGTTATTCTCTATAACACACTCTGGGTTCTGTTATTCTCTATAACACACTCTGGGTTCTGTTATTCTCGATAACACACTCTGTGCTCTGTTATTCTCGACAACACACTCTGTGTTCTGTTATTCTCTATAACACACTCTGGGTTCTGTTATTCTGTATAACACACTCTGTGTTCTGTTATTCTCTATAACACACCCTGGTTTCTGTTTTTCACTATGACACACTCTGGGTTCTGTTATTCTCGATAACACACTCTGTGTTCTGTTATTCTCCATAACACACTCTGGGTTCTGTTATTCTCGATAACACACTCTGTGTTCTGTTATTCTCGATAACACACTCTGGGTTCTGTTATTCTCGATAACACACTCTGGGTTCTGTTATTCTCGATAACACACTCTGTGTTCTGTTATTCTCGATAACACACTCTGGGTTCTGTTATCCTCTATAACACTCGCTGTGTTCTGTTATTCTCTATAACACACCCTGGGTTCTGTTATTCACTATAACACACTCTGGGTTCTGTTATTCTCGATAACACACTCTGGGTTCTGTTATTCTCGATAACACACTCTGGGTTCTGTTATTCTCGATAACACACTCTGGGTTCTGTTATTCTCGATAACACACTCTGTGTTCTGTTATTCTCGATAACACACTCTGGGTTCTGTTATCCTCTATAACACTCGCTGTGTTCTGTTATTCTCTATAACACACCCTGTGTTCTGTTATTCTCTATAACACACTCTGGGTTCTGTTATCCTCTATAACACTCGCTGTGTTCTGTTATTCTCTATAACACACTCTGGGTTCTGTTATTCTCTATAACACACTCTGGGTTCTGTTATTCTGTATAACACACTCTGGGTTCTGTTATTCTCTATGACACACTCTGGGTTCTGTTATTCTCTATAACACACTCTGGGTTCTGTTATTCTCTATAACACACTCTGCGTTCTGTTATTCTCGACAACACACTCTGTGTTCTGTTATTCTCTGTAACACTCTTTGGGTTCTGTTATTCTCTATAACACACCCTGGGGTCTGTTATTCACAATAACACACTCTGGGTTCTGTTATTCTCTATAACACACTCTGGGTTCTGTTATTCTCGTTGACACACTCTGTGTTCTGTTATTCTCTATAACACACTCTGGGTTCTGTTATTCTCCATAAAACACTCTGGGTTCTGTTATTCTCTATAACACACTCTGGGTTCTGTTATTCTCTAAAACACACTCTGGGTTCTGTTATTCTCTAAAACACACTCTGGGTTCTGTTATTCTCGACAACACACTCTGTGTTCTGTTATTCTCTATAACACACTCTGTGTTCTGTTATTCACTCTAAAACACTCTGGGTTCTGTTATTCTCTATAACACACTCTGGGTTCTGTTATTCTCTAAAACACACTCTGGGTTCTGTTATTCTCTATAACACACTCTGGGTTCTGTTATTCTCTAAAACACACTCTGGGTTCTGTTATTCTCGATAACACACTCTGTGCTCTGTTATTCTCGACAACACACTCTGTGTTCTGTTATTCACTATAAAACACTCTGGGTTCTGTTATTCTCTATAACACACTCTGTGTTCTGTTATTCACTCTAAAACACTCTGGGTTCTGTTATCCTCTATAACACACTCTGGGTTCTGTTATTCTCTACAACAAACTCTGGGTACTGTTATTCTCTGTAGCACACTCTGGGTTCTGTTATTCTCTATAACACACTCTGGGTTCTGTTATTCTCTATAACACACTCTGGGTTCTGTTATTCTCCATAAAACACTCTGGGTTCTGTTATTCTCTATAACACACTCTGGGTTCTGTTATTCTCGATAACACACTCTGGGTTCTGTGATTCTCTATAACACACTCTGGGTTCTGTTATTCTCTAAAACACACTCTGGGTTCTGTTATTCTCGATAACACACTCTGTGCTCTGTTATTCTCGACAACACACTCTGTGTTCTGTTATTCTCTATAACACACTCTGTGCTCTGTTATTCTCGATAACACACTCTGTGTTCTGTTATTCTCGACAACACACTCTGTGTTCTGTTATTCTCTATAACACACTCTGTGCTCTGTTATTCTCGACAACACACTCTGTGTTCTGTTATTCTCTATAACACACTCTGTGTTCTGTTATTCTCTATAACACACCCTGGGTTCTGTTATTCACTATAAAACACTCTGGGTTCTGTTATTCTCTATAACACACTCTGGGTTCTGTTATTCCCTATAACACACTCTGGGTTCTGTTATTCTCGATAACACACTCTGTGCTCTGTTATTCTCGACAACACACTCTGTGTTCTGTTATTCACTATAAAACACTCTGGGTTCTGTTATTCTCTGTAACACACTCTGTGTTCTGTTATTCTCGACAACACACTCTGTGTTCTGTTATTCACTATAAAACACTCTGGGTTCTGTTATTCTCTATAACACACTCTGTGTTCTGTTATTCACTATAACACACCCTGGGTTCTGTTATTCTCTATAACACACTCTGGGTTCTGTTATTCTCGATAACACACTCTGGGTTCTGTTATTCTCGATAACACACTCTGGGTTCTGTTATTTTCGATAACACACTCTGTGTTCTGTTATTCTCCATAACACACTCTGGGTTCTGTTATTCTCGATAACACACTCTGGGTTCTGTTATTCTCGATAACACACTCTGTGTTCTGTTATTCTCGATGACACACTCTGTGTTCTGTTATTCTCTATAACACACTCTGGGTTCTGTTATTCTCTATAACACACACTGGGTTCTATTATTCTCTATAACACACTCTGGGTTCTGTTATTCTCGATAACACACTCTGGGTTCTGTTATTCTCGATAACACACTCTGGGTTCTGATATCCTCTATAACACACTCTGTGTTCTGTTATTCTCTAAAACACAGCCTGGGTTCTGTTATTCTCTATAACACACTCTGGGTTCTGTTATTCTCTATAACACACTCTGGGTTCTGTTATTCCCTATAACACACACTGTGTTCTGTTATTCTCTATAACACACTCTGTGCTCTGTTATTCTCGACAACACACTCTGTGTTCTGTTATTCTCTATAACACACTCTGTGTTCTGTTATTCTCTATAACACACCCTGGGTTCTGTTATTCACTATAAAACACTCTGGGTTCTGTTATTCTCTATAACACACTCTGGGTTCTGTTATTCCCTATAACACACTCTGGGTTCTGTTATTCTCGATAACACACTCTGTGCTCTGTTATTCTCGACAACACACTCTGTGTTCTGTTATTCACTATAAAACACTCTGGGTTCTGTTATTCTCTGTAACACACTCTGTGTTCTGTTATTCTCGACAACACACTCTGTGTTCTGTTATTCACTATAAAACACTCTGGGTTCTGTTATTCTCTATAACACACTCTGTGTTCTGTTATTCACTATAACACACCCTGGGTTCTGTTATTCTCTATAACACACTCTGGGTTCTGTTATTCTCGATAACACACTCTGGGTTCTGTTATTCTCGATAACACACTCTGGGTTCTGTTATTCTCGATAACACACTCTGGGTTCTGTTATTTTCGATAACACACTCTGTGTTCTTTTATTCTCCATAACACACTCTGGGTTCTGTTATTCTCGATAACACACTCTGTGTTCTGTTATTCTCGATGACACACTCTGTGTTCTGTTATTCTCTATAACACACTCTGGGTTCTGTTATTCTCTATAACACACTCTGGGTTCTATTATTCTCTATAACACACTCTGGGTTCTGTTATTCTCGATAACACACTCTGGGTTCTGTTATTCTCGATAACACACTCTGGGTTCTGATATCCTCTATAACACACTCTGTGTTCTGTTATTCTCTAAAACACAGCATGGGTTCTGTTATTCTCTATAACACACTCTGGGTTCTGTTATTCTCTATAACACACTCTGGGTTCTGTTATTCCCTATAACACACACTGTGTTCTGTTATTCTCTATAACACACTCTGTGTTCTGTTATTCTCTTACACACCCTGGGTTCTGTTATTCTCTATAACACACTCTGGGTTCTGTTATTCTCTATAACACACTCTGGGTTCTGTTATTCTCTATAACACACTCTGGGTTCTGTTATTCTCGATAACACACTCTGTGCTCTGTTATTCTCGACAACACACTCTGTGTTCTGTTATTCTCTATAACACACTCTGGGTTCTGTTATTCTGTATAACACACTCTGTGTTCTGTTATTCTCTATAACACACCCTGGTTTCTGTTTTTCACTATGACACACTCTGGGTTCTGTTATTCTCGATAACACACTCTGTGTGCTGTTATTCTCCATAACACACTGTGGGTTCTGTTATTCTCTGTAACACACTCTGTGTTCTGTTATTCTCGATAACACACTCTGTGTTCTGTTATTCTCGATAACACACTCTGGGTTCTGTTATTCTCGATAACACACTCTGGGTTCTGTTATTCTCGATAACACACTCTGTGTTCTGTTATTCTCGATAACACACTCTGGGTTCTGTTATCCTCTATAACACTCGCTGTGTTCTGTTATTCTCTATAACACACCCTGGGTTCTGTTATTCACTATAACACACTCTGGGTTCTGTTATTCTCTATAACACACTCTGGGTTCTGTTATTCTCTATAACACACTCTGGGTTCTGTTATTCTCTATGACACACTCTGGGTTCTGTTATTCTCTATAACACACTCTGGGTTCTGTTATTCTCTATAACACACTCTGCGTTCTGTTATTCTCGACAACACACTCTGTGTTCTGTTATTCTCTGTAACACTCTTTGGGTTCTGTTATTCTCTATAACACACCCTGGGGTCTGTTATTCACTATAACACACTCTGGGTTCTGTTATTCTCTATAACACACTCTGGGTTCTGTTATTCTCGTTGACACACTCTGTGTTCTGTTATTCTCTATAACACACTCTGGGTTCTGTTATTCTCCATAAAACACTCTGGGTTCTGTTATTCTCTATAACACACTCAGGGTTCTGTTATTCTCTAAAACACACTCTGGGTTCTGTTATTCTCTAAAACACACTCTGGGTTCTGTTACTCTCGACAACACACTCTGTGTTCTGTTATTCTCTATAACACACTCTGTGTTCTGTTATTCACTCTAAAACACTCTGGGTTCTGTTATTCTCTATAACACACTCTGGGTTCTGTTATTCTCTAAAACACACTCTGGGTTCTGTTATTCTCTATAACACACTCTGGGTTCTGTTATTCTCTAAAACACACTCTGGGTTCTGTTATTCTCGATAACACACTCTGTGCTCTGTTATTCTCGACAACACACTCTGTGTTCTGTTATTCACTATAAAACACTCTGGGTTCTGTTATTCTCTATAACACACTCTGTGTTCTGTTATTCACTCTAAAACACTCTGGGTTCTGTTATCCTCTATAACACACTCTGTGTTCTGTTATTCTCGATAACACACTCTGTGTTCTGTTATTCTCGATAACACACTCTGGGTTCTGTTATCCTCTATAACACTCGCTGTGTTCTGTTATTCTCGATAACACACTCTGTGTTCTGTTATTCTCGATAACACACTCTGTGTTCTGTTATTCTCTATAACACACTCTGGTTTCTGTTATTCACTATAACACACTCTGGGTTCTGTTATTCTCTATAACACACTCTGGTTTCTGTTATTCTCTATAACACACTCTGGGTTCTGTTATTCTCTATAACACACTCTGGGTTCTGTTATTCTCTATAACACACTCTGGGTTCTGTTATTCTCTATGACACACTCTGGGTTCTGTTATTCTCTATAACACACTCTGGGTTCTGTTATTCTCTATAACACACTCTGCGTTCTGTTATTCTCGACAACACACTCTGTGTTCTGTTATTCTCTGTAACACTCTTTGGGTTCTGTTATTCTCTATAACACACCCTGGGGTCTGTTATTCACTATAACACACTCTGGGTTCTGTTATTCTCTATAACACACTCTGGGTTCTGTTATTCTCTATAGCACACTCTGGGTTCTGTTATTCTCGTTGACACACTCTGGGTTCTGTTATTCTCTATAACACACTCTGGGTTCTGTTATTCTCTATAACACACTCTGCGTTCTGTTATTCTCGACAACACACTCTGTGTTCTGTTATTCTCTGTAACACTCTTTGGGTTCTGTTATTCTCTATAACACACCCTGGGGTCTGTTATTCACTATAACACACTCTGGGTTCTGTTATTCTCTATAACACACCCTGGGGTCTGTTATTCACTATAACACACTCTGGGTTCTGTTATTCTCTATAACACACCCTGGGGTCTGTTATTCACTATAACACACTCTGGGTTCTGTTATTCTCTATAACACACTCTGGGTTCTGTTATTCTCTACAACACACTCTGTGTTCTGTTATTCTCTGTAACACTCTTTGGGTTCTGTTATTCTCTATAACACACCCTGGGGTCTGTTATTCACTATAACACACTCTGGGTTCTGTTATTCTCTATAACACACTCTGGGTTCTGTTATTCTCTATAGCACACTCTGTGTTCTGTTATTCTCTGTAACACTCTTTGGGTTCTGTTATTCTCTATAACACACCCTGGGGTCTGTTATTCACTATAACACACTCTGGGGTCTGTTATTCACTATAACACACTCTGTGTTCTGCTATTCACTATAAAACACTCTGGGTTCTGTTATTCTCTACAACACACTCTGTGTTCTGTTATTCTCTATAACACACTCTGGGGTCTGTTATTCTCTATAACACACTCTGGGTTCTGTTATTCTCTACAACACACTCTGGGTTCTGTTAATCTCTATACACACTCTGGGTTCTGTTATTCTGTATAACACTCTCTGGGTTGTGTTATTCTCTATAACACACTCTGGGTTCTGTTATTCTCGATAACACACTCTGGGTTCTATTATTCTCCATAACACACTCTGGGTTCTGTTATTTTCGATAACACACTCTGTGTTCTGTTGTTCTCGATAACACACTCTGGGTTCTGTTATTCTCCATAAAACACTCTGGGTTCTGTTATTCACTATAAAACACTCTGGGTTCTGTTATTCTCTATAACACACTCTGGGTTCTGTTATTCTCTAAAACACACTCTGGGTTCTGTTATTCTCGATAAGACACTCTGTGCTCTGTTATTCTCGAAAACACACTCTGTGTTCTGTTATTCACTCTAAAACACTCTGGGTTCTGTTATTCTCTATAACACACTCTGTGTTCTGTTATTCACACTAAAACACTCTGGGTTCTGTTATTCTCTATAACACACTCTGGGTTCTGTTATTCTCGATAACACACTCTGTGTTCTGCTATTCACTATAAAACACTCTGGGTTCTGTTATTCTCTACAACACACTCTGTGTTCTGTTATTCTCTATAACACACTCTGGGGTCTGTTATTCTCTATAACACACTCTGGGTTCTGTTATTCTCTACAACACACTCTGGGTTCTGTTAATCTCTATACACACTCTGGGTTCTGTTATTCTGTATAACACTCTCTGGGTTGTGTTATTCTCTATAACACACTCTGGGTTCTGTTATTCTCGATAACACACTCTGGGTTCTGTTATTCTCCATAACACACTCTGGGTTCTGTTATTTTCGATAACACACTCTGTGTTCTGTTATTCTCCATAACACACTCAGGGTTCTGTTATTCTCGATAACACACTCTGTGTTCTGTTATTCTCTATAACACACTCTGGGGTCTGTTATTCTCTATAACACACCCTGGGTTCTGTTATTCTCTATAACACACTCTGTGTTCTGTTATTCTCTATAACACACTCTGGGGTCTGTTATTCTCTATAACACACTCTGGGTTCTGTTATTCTCTACAACACACTCTGGGTTCTGTTAATCTCTATACACACTCTGGGTTCTGTTATTCAGTATAACACTCTCTGGGTTGTGTTATTCTCTATAACACACTCTGGGTTCTGTTATTCTCGATAACACACTCTGGGTTCTGTTATTCTCCATAACACACTCTGTGTTCTGTTATTCCCGATGAAACACTCTGTGTTCTGTTATTCTCTATAACACACTCTGGGTTCTGTTATTCTCTATAACACACTCTGGGTTCTATTATTCTCTATAACACACTCTGGGTTCTGTTATTCTCGATAACACACTCTGGGTTCTGTTATTCTCGATAACACACTCTGGGTTCTGATATCCTCTATAACACACTCTGTGTTCTGTTATTCTCTAAAACACAGCCTGGGTTCTGTTATTCTCTATAACACACTCTGGGTTCTGTTATTCTCTATAACACACTCTGGGTTCTGTTATTCCCTATAACACACACTGTGTTCTGTTATTCTCTATAACACACTCTGTGTTCTGTTATTCTCTATAACACACCCTGGGTTCTGTTATTCTCTATAACACACTCTGGGTTCTGTTATTCTCTATAACACACTCTGGGTTCTGTTATTCTCTATAACACACTCTGGGTTCTGTTATTCTCGATAACACACTCTGTGCTCTGTTATTCTCGACAACACACTCTGTGTTCTGTTATTCTCTATAACACACTCTGGGTTCTGTTATTCTGTATAACACACTCTGTGTTCTGTTATTCTCTATAACACACCCTGGTTTCTGTTTTTCACTATGACACACTCTGGGTTCTGTTATTCTCGATAACACACTCTGTGTGCTGTTATTCTCCATAACACACTGTGGGTTCTGTTATTCTCTGTAACACACTCTGTGTTCTGTTATTCTCGATAACACACTCTGTGTTCTGTTATTCTCGATAACACACTCTGGGTTCTGTTATTCTCGATAACACACTCTGGGTTCTGTTATCCTCTATAACACACTCTGTGTTCTGTTATTCTCGATAACACACTCTGTGTTCTGTTATTCTCGATAACACACTCTGGGTTCTGTTATCCTCTATAACACTCGCTGTGTTCTGTTATTCTCTATAACACACCCTGGGTTCTGTTATTCACTATAACACACTCTGGGGTCTGTTATTCTCGATAACACACCCTGGGTTCTGTTATTCTCTATAACACACTCTGGGTTCTGTTATTCTCTATAACACACTCTGGGTTCTGTTATTCTCTATAACACACTCTGGGTTCTGTTATTCACTATAACACACTCTGGGTTCTGTTATTCTCTATAACACACTCTGGGTTCTGTTATTCTCTATAACACACTCTGGGTTCTGTTATTCACTATAACACACTCTGTGTTCTGCTATTCACTATAAAACACTCTGGGTTCTGTTATTCTCTACAACACACTCTGTGTTCTGTTATTCTCTATAACACACTCTGGGGTCTGTTATTCTCTATAACACACTCTGGGTTCTGTTATTCTCTACAACACACTCTGGGTTCTGTTAATCTCTATACACACTCTGGGTTCTGTTATTCTGTATAACACTCTCTGGGTTGTGTTATTCTCTATAACACACTCTGGGTTCTGTTATTCTCGATAACACACTCTGGGTTCTGTTATTCTCCATAACACACTCTGGGTTCTGTTATTTTCGATAACACACTCTGTGTTCTGTTGTTCTCGATAACACACTCTGGGTTCTGTTATTCTCCATAAAACACTCTGGGTTCTGTTATTCACTATAAAACACTCTGGGTTCTGTTATTCTCTATAACACACTCTGGGTTCTGTTATTCTCTAAAACACACTCTGGGTTCTGTTATTCTCGATAACTCACTCTGTGCTCTGTTATTCTCGACAACACACTCTGTGTTCTGTTATTCACTATAAAACACTCTGGGTTCTGTTATTCTCTATAACACACTCTGTGTTCTGTTATTCACACTAAAACACTCTGGGTTCTGTTATTCTCTATAACACACTCTGGGTTCTGTTATTCTCGATAACACACTCTGTGTTCTGCTATTCACTATAAAACACTCTGGGTTCTGTTATTCTCTACAACACACTCTGTGTTCTGTTATTCTCTATAACACACTCTGGGGTCTGTTATTCTCTATAACACACTCTGGGTTCTGTTATTCTCTACAACACACTCTGGGTTCTGTTAATCTCTATACACACTCTGGGTTCTGTTATTCTGTATAACACTCTCTGGGTTGTGTTATTCTCTATAACACACTCTGGGTTCTGTTATTCTCGATAACACTCTCTGGGTTCTGTTATTCTCCATAACACACTCTGGGTTCTGTTATTTTCGATAACACACTCTGTGTTCTGTTATTCTCCATAACACACTCTGGGTTCTGTTATTCTCGATAACACACTCTGTGTTCTGTTATTCTCTATAACACACTCTGGGGTCTGTTATTCTCTATAACACACCCTGGGTTCTGTTATTCTCTATAACACACTCTGTGTTCTGTTATTCTCTATAACACACTCTGGGGTCTGTTATTCTCTATAACACACTCTGGGTTCTGTTATTCTCTACAACACACTCTGGGTTCTGTTAATCTCTATACACACTCTGGGTTCTGTTATTCAGTATAACACTCTCTGGGTTGTGTTATTCTCTATAACACACTCTGGGTTCTGTTATTCTCGATAACACACTCTGGGTTCTGTTATTCTCCATAACACACTCTGTGTTCTGTTATTCCCGATGACACACTCTGGGTTCTGTTATTCTCTATAACACACTCTGGGTTCTATTATTCTCTATAACACACTCTGGGTTCTGTTATTCTCGATAACACACTCTGGGTTCTGTTATTCTCGATAACACACTCTGGGTTCTGATATCCTCTATAACACACTCTGTGTTCTGTTATTCTCTAAAACACAGCCTGGGTTCTGTTATTCTCTATAACACACTCTGGGGTCTGTTATTCTCTATAACACACCCTGGGTTCTGTTATTCTCTATAACACACTCTGTGTTCTGTTATTCTCTATAACACACTCTGGGGTCTGTTATTCTCTATAACACACTCTGGGTTCTGTTATTCTCTACAACACACTCTGGGTTCTGTTAATCTCTATACACACTCTGGGTTCTGTTATTCAGTATAACACTCTCTGGGTTGTGTTATTCTCTATAACACACTCTGGGTTCTGTTATTCTCGATAACACACTCTGGGTTCTGTTATTCTCCATAACACACTCTGTGTTCTGTTATTCCCGATGACACACTCTGGGTTCTGTTATTCTCTATAACACACTCTGGGTTCTATTATTCTCTATAACACACTCTGGGTTCTGTTATTCTCGATAACACACTCTGGGTTCTGTTATTCTCGATAACACACTCTGGGTTCTGATATCCTCTATAACACACTCTGTGTTCTGTTATTCTCTAAAACACAGCCTGGGTTCTGTTATTCTCTATAACACACTCTGGGTTCTGTTATTCTCTATAACACACTCTGGGTTCTGTTATTCCCTATAACACACACTGTTTTCTGTTATTCTCTATAACACACTCTGTGTTCTGTTATTCTCTATAACACACCCTGGGTTCTGTTATTCTCTATAACACACTCTGGGTTCTGTTATTCTCTATAACACACTCTGGGTTCTGTTATTCTCTATAACACACTCTGGGTTCTGTTATTCTCGATAACACACTCTGTGCTCTGTTATTCTCGACAACACACTCTGTGTTCTGTTATTCTCTATAACACACTCTGGGTTCTGTTATTCTGTATAACACACTCTGTGTTCTGTTATTCTCGATAACACACTCTGTGTGCTGTTATTCTCCATAACACACTGTGGGTTCTGTTATTCTCTGTAACACACTCTGTGTTCTGTTATTCTCGATAACACACTCTGTGTTCTGTTATTCTCGATAACACACTCTGGGTTCTGTTATTCTCGATAACACACTCTGGGTTCTGTTATCCTCTATAACACACTCTGTGTTCTGTTATTCTCGATAACACACTCTGTGTTCTGTTATTCTCGATAACACACTCTGGGTTCTGTTATCCTCTATAACACTCGCTGTGTTCTGTTATTCTCTATAACACACCCTGGGTTCTGTTATTCACTATAACACACTCTGGGGTCTGTTATTCTCGATAACACACCCTGGGTTCTGTTATTCTCTATAACACACTCTGGGTTCTGTTATTCTCTATAACACACTCTGGGTTCTGTTATTCTCTATAACAAACTCTGGGTTCTGTTATTCACTATAACACACTCTGGGTTCTGTTATTCTCTATAACACACTCTGGGTTCTGTTATTCTCTATGACACACTCTGGGTTCTGTTATTCACTATAACACACTCTGTGTTCTGCTATTCACTATAAAACATTCTGGGTTCTGTTATTCTCTACAACACACTCTGTGTTCTGTTATTCTCTATAACACACTCTGGGGTCTGTTATTCTCTATAACACACTCTGGGTTCTGTTATTCTCTACAACACACTCTGGGTTCTGTTAATCTCTATACACACTCTGGGTTCTGTTATTCTGTATAACACTCTCTGGGTTGTGTTATTCTCTATAACACACTCTGGGTTCTGTTATTCTCGATAACACACTCTGGGTTCTGTTATTCTCCATAACACACTCTGGGTTCTGTTATTTTCGATAACACACTCTGTGTTCTGTTGTTCTCGATAACACACTCTGGGTTCTGTTATTCTCCATAAAACACTCTGGGTTCTGTTATTCACTATAAAACACTCTGGGTTCTGTTATTCTCTATAACACACTCTGGGTTCTGTTATTCTCTAAAACACACTCTGGGTTCTGTTATTCTCGATAACACACTCTGTGCTCTGTTATTCTCGACAACACACTCTGTGTTCTGTTATTCACTATAAAACACTCTGGGTTCTGTTATTCTCTATAACACACTCTGTGTTCTGTTATTCACACTAAAACACTCTGGGTTCTGTTATTCTCTATAACACACTCTGGGTTCTGTTATTCTCGATAACACACTCTGTGTTCTGCTATTCACTATAAAACACTCTGGGTTCTGTTATTCTCTACAACACACTCTGTGTTCTGTTATTCTCTATAACACACTCTGGGGTCTGTTATTCTCTATAACACACTCTGGGTTCTGTTATTCTCTACAACACACTCTGGGTTCTGTTAATCTCTATACACACTCTGGGTTCTGTTATTCTGTATAACACTCTCTGGGTTGTGTTATTCTCTATAACACACTCTGGGTTCTGTTATTCTCGATAACACACTCTGGGTTCTGTTATTCTCCATAACACACTCTGGGTTCTGTTATTTTCGATAACACACTCTGTGTTCTGTTATTCTCCATAACACACTCTGGGTTCTGTTATTCTCGATAACACACTCTGTGTTCTGTTATTCTCTATAACACACTCTGGGGTCTGTTATTCTCTATAACACACCCTGGGTTCTGTTATTCTCTATAACACACTCTGTGTTCTGTTATTCTCTATAACACACTCTGGGGTCTGTTATTCTCTATAACACACTCTGGGTTCTGTTATTCTCTACAACACACTCTGGGTTCTGTTAATCTCTATACACACTCTGGGTTCTGTTATTCAGTATAACACTCTCTGGGTTGTGTTATTCTCTATAACACACTCTGGGTTCTGTTATTCTCGATAACACACTCTGGGTTCTGTTATTCTCCATAACACACTCTGTGTTCTGTTATTCCCGATGACACACTCTGTGTTCTGTTATTCTCTATAACACACTCTGGGTTCTGTTATTCTCTATAACACACTCTGGGTTCTATTATTCTCTATAACACACTCTGGGTTCTGTTATTCTCGATAACACACTCTGGGTTCTTTTATTCTCGATAACACACTCTGGGTTCTGATATCCTCTATAACACACTCTGTGTTCTGTTATTCTCTAAAACACAGCCTGGGTTCTGTTATTCTCTATAACACACTCTGGGTTCTGTTATTCTCTATAACACACTCTGGGTTCTGTTATTCCCTATAACACACACTGTGTTCTGTTATTCTCTATAACACACTCTGTGTTCTGTTATTCTCTATAACACACCCTGGGTTCTGTTATTCTCTATAACACACTCTGGGTTCTGTTATTCTCTATAACACACTCTGGGTTCTGTTATTCTCTATAACACACTCTGGGTTCTGTTATTCTCGATAACACACTCTGTGCTCTGTTATTCTCGACAACACACTCTGTGTTCTGTTATTCTCTATAACACACTCTGGGTTCTGTTATTCTGTATAACACACTCTGTGTTCTGTTATTCTCTATAACACACCCTGGTTTCTGTTTTTCACTATGACACACTCTGGGTTCTGTTATTCTCGATAACACACTCTGTGTGCTGTTATTCTCCATAACACACTGTGGGTTCTGTTATTCTCTGTAACACACTCTGTGTTCTGTTATTCTCGATAACACACTCTGTGTTCTGTTATTCTCGATAACACACTCTGGGTTCTGTTATTCTCGATAACACACTCTGGGTTCTGTTATCCTCTATAACACACTCTGTGTTCTGTTATTCTCGATAACACACTCTGTGTTCTGTTATTCTCGATAACACACTCTGGGTTCTGTTATCCTCTATAACACTCGCTGTGTTCTGTTATTCTCTATAACACACCCTGGGTTCTGTTATTCACTATAACACACTCTGGGGTCTGTTATTCTCGATAACACACCCTGGGTTCTGTTATTCTCTATAACACACTCTGGGTTCTGTTATTCTCTATAACACACTCTGGGTTCTGTTATTCTCTATAACACACTCTGGGTTCTGTTATTCACTATAACACACTCTGGGTTCTGTTATTCTCTATAACACACTCTGGGTTCTGTTATTCTCTATGACACACTCTGGGTTCTGTTATTCTCTATAACACACTCTGGGTTCTGTTATTCTCTATAACACACTCTGCGTTCTGTTATTCTCGACAACACACTCTGTGTTCTGTTATTCTCTGTAACACTCTTTGGGTTCTGTTATTCTCTATAACACACCCTGGGGTCTGTTATTCACTATAACACACTCTGGGTTCTGTTATTCTCCATAACACACTCTGGGTTCTGTTATTCTCCATAAAACACTCTGGGTTCTGTTATTCTCTATAACACACTCTGGGTTCTGTTATTCTCGATAACACACTCTGGGTTCTGTGATTCTCTATAACACACTCTGGGTTCTGTTATTCTCTAAAACACACTCTGGGTTCTGTTATTCTCGATAACACACTCTGTGCTCTGTTATTCTCGACAACACACTCTGTGTTCTGTTATTCTCTATAACACACTCTGTGCTCTGTTATTCTCGATAACACACTCTGTGTTCTGTTATTCTCGACAACACACTCTGTGTTCTGTTATTCTCTATAACACACTCTGTGCTCTGTTATTCTCGACAACACACTCTGTGTTCTGTTATTCTCTATAACACACTCTGTGTTCTGTTATTCTCTATAACACACCCTGGGTTCTGTTATTCACTATAAAACACTCTGGGTTCTGTTATTCTCTATAACACACTCTGGGTTCTGTTATTCCCTATAACACACTCTGGGTTCTGTTATTCTCGATAACACACTCTGTGCTCTGTTATTCTCGACAACACACTCTGTGTTCTGTTATTCACTATAAAACACTCTGGGTTCTGTTATTCTCTATAACACACTCTGTGTTCTGTTATTCACTATAACACACCCTGGGTTCTGTTATTCTCTATAACACACTCTGGGTTCTGTTATTCTCGATAACACACTCTGGGTTCTGTTATTCTCGATAACACACTCTGGGTTCTGTTATTCTCGATAACACAGTCTGGGTACTGTTATTTTCGATAACACACTCTGTGTTCTGTTATTCTCCATAACACACTCTGGGTTCTGTTATTCTCGATAACACACTCTGGGTTCTGTTATTCTCGATAACACACTCTGTGTTCTGTTATTCTCTATAACACACTCTGGGTTCTGTTATTCTCTATAACACACTCTGGGTTCTATTATTCTCTATAACACACTCTGGGTTCTGTTATTCTCGATAACACACTCTGGGTTCTGTTATTCTCGATAACACACTCTGGGTTCTGATATCCTCTATAACACACTCTGTGTTCTGTTATTCTCTAAAACACAGCCTGGGTTCTGTTATTCTCTATAACACACTCTGGGTTCTGTTATTCTCTATAACACACTCTGGGTTCTGTTATTCCCTATAACACACACTGTGTTCTGTTATTCTCTATAACACACTCTGTGTTCTGTTATTCTCTATAACACACCCTGGGTTCTGTTATTCTCTATAACACACTCTGGGTTCTGTTATTCTCTATAACACACTCTGGGTTCTGTTATTCTCTATAACACACTCTGGGTTCTGTTATTCTCTATAACACAATCTGGGTTCTGTTATTCTCGACAACACACTCTGTGCTCTGTTATTCTCGACAACACACCCTGGTTTCTGTTTTTCACTATGACACACTCTGGGTTCTGTTATTCTCGATAACACACTCTGTGTGCTGTTATTCTCCATAACACACTGTGGGTTCTGTTATTCTCTGTAACACACTCTGTGTTCTGTTATTCTCGATAACACACTCTGTGTTCTGTTATTCTCGATAACACACTCTGGGTTCTGTTATTCTCGATAACACACTCTGGGTTCTGTTATCCTCTATAACACACTCTGTGTTCTGTTATTCTCGATAACACACTCTGTGTTCTGTTATTCTCGATAACACACTCTGGGTTCTGTTATCCTCTATAACACTCGCTGTGTTCTGTTATTCTCTATAACACACCCTGGGTTCTGTTATTCTCTATAACACACTCTGGGTTCTGTTATTCTCTATAACACACTCTGGGTTCTGTTATTCTCTATAACACACTCTGGGTTCTGTTATTCTCTATGACACACTCTGGGTTCTGTTCTTCTCTATAACACACTCTGGGTTCTGTTATTCTCTATAACACACTCTGCGTTCTGTTATTCTCGAAAACACACTCTGTGTTCTGTTATTCTCTGTAACACTCTTTGGGTTCTGTTATTCTCTATAACACACCCTGGGGTCTGTTATTCACTATAACACACTCTGGGTTCTGTTATTCTCTATAACACACTCTGGGTTCTGTTATTCTCGTTGACACACTCTGTGTTCTGTTATTCTCCATAAAACACTCTGGGTTCTGTTATTCACTATAAAACACTCTGGGTTCTGTTATTCTCTATAACACACTCTGGGTTCTGTTATTCTCTAAAACACACTCTGGGTTCTGTTATTCTCGATAACACACTCTGTGCTCTGTTATTCTCGACAACACACTCTGTGTTCTGTTATTCACTATAAAACACTCTGGGTTCTGTTATTCTCTATAACACACTCTGTGTTCTGTTATTCACTCTAAAACACTCTGGGTTCTGTTATTCTCTATAACACACTCTGGGTTCTGTTATTCTCGATAACACACTCTGTGTTCTGCTATTCACTATAAAACACTCTGGGTTCTGTTATTCTCTACAACACACTCTGTGTTCTGTTATTCTCTATAACACACTCTGGGGTCTGTTATTCTCTATAACACACTCTGGGTTCTGTTATTCTCTACAACACACTCTGGGTTCTGTTAATCTCTATACACACTCTGGGTTCTGTTATTCTGTATAACACTCTCTGGGTTGTGTTATTCTCTATAACACACTCTGGGTTCTGTTATTCTCGATAACACACTCTGGGTTCTGTTATTCTCCATAACACACTCTGGGTTCCGTTATTTTCGATAACACACTCTGTGTTCTGTTATTCTCCATAACACACTCTGGGTTCTGTTATTCTCGATAACACACTCTGTGTTCTGTTATTCTCTATAACACACTCTGGGGTCTGTTATTCTCTATAACACACCCTGGGTTCTGTTATTCTCTATAACACACTCTGTGTTCTGTTATTCTCTATAACACACTCTGGGGTCTGTTATTCTCTATAACACACTCTGGGTTCTGTTATTCTCTACAACACACTCTGGGTTCTGTTAATCTCTATACACACTCTGGGTTCTGTTATTCTGTATAACACTCTCTGGGTTGTGTTATTCTCTATAACACACTCTGGGTTCTGTTATTCTCGATAACACACTCTGGGTTCTGTTATTCTCCATAACACACTCTGTGTTCTGTTATTCTCGATGACACACTCTGTGTTCTGTTATTCTCTATAACACACTCTGGGTTCTGTTATTCTCTATAACACACTCTGGGTTCTATTATTCTCTATAACACACTCTGGGTTCTGTTATTCTCGATAACACACTCTGGGTTCTGTTATTCTCGATAACACACTCTGGGTTCTGATATCCTCTATAACACACTCTGTGTTCTGTTATTCTCTAAAACACAGCCTGGGTTCTGTTATTCTCTATAACACACTCTGGGTTCTGTTATTCTCTATAACACACTCTGGGTTCTGTTATTCCCTATAACACACACTGTGTTCTGTTATTCTCCATAACACACTCTGTGTTCTGTTATTCTCTATAACACAGCCTGGGTTCTGTTATTCTCTATAACACACTCTGTGTTCTGTTATTCTCTATAACACACTCTGGGTTCTGTTATTCCCTATAACACACACTGTGTTCTGTTATTCACTATAAAACACTCTGGGTTCTGTTATTCTCTATAACACACTCTGTGTTCTGTTATTCACTATAACACACCCTGGGTTCTGTTATTCTCTATAACACACTCTGGGTTCTGTTATTCTCGATAACACACTCTGGGTTCTGTTATTCTCGATAACACACTCTGGGTTCTGTTATTCTCGATAACACAGTCTGGGTACTGTTATTTTCGATAACACACTCTGTGTTCTGTTATTCTCCATAACACACTCTGGGTTCTGTTATTCTCGATAACACACTCTGGGTTCTGTTATTCTCGATAACACACTCTGTGTTCTGTTATTCTCTATAACACACTCTGGGTTCTGTTATTCTCTATAACACACTCTGGGTTCTATTATTCTCTATAACACACTCTGGGTTCTGTTATTCTCGATAACACACTCTGGGTTCTGTTATTCTCGATAACACACTCTGGGTTCTGATATCCTCT
Organism: Heterodontus francisci; assembly: GCF_036365525.1. Lineage (NCBI taxonomy): Eukaryota > Metazoa > Chordata > Chondrichthyes > Heterodontiformes > Heterodontidae > Heterodontus > Heterodontus francisci. The sequence goes on from NW_027141328.1 coordinate 655,551, forward strand.
ATAACACACTCTGTGTTCTGTTATTCTCTAAAACACAGCCTGGGTTCTGTTATTCTCTATAACACACTCTGGGTTCTGTTATTCTCTATAACACACTCTGGGTTCTGTTATTCCCTATAACACACACTGTGTTCTGTTATTCTCTATAACACACTCTGTGTTCTGTTATTCTCTATAACACACCCTGGGTTCTGTTATTCTCTATAACACACTCTGGGTTCTGTTATTCTCTATAACACACTCTGGGTTCTGTTATTCTCTATAACACACTCTGGGTTCTGTTATTCTCTATAACACAATCTGGGTTCTGTTATTCTCGACAACACACTCTGTGCTCTGTTATTCTCGACAACACACCCTGGTTTCTGTTTTTCACTATGACACACTCTGGGTTCTGTTATTCTCGATAACACACTCTGTGTGCTGTTATTCTCCATAACACACTGTGGGTTCTGTTATTCTCTGTAACACACTCTGTGTTCTGTTATTCTCGATAACACACTCTGTGTTCTGTTATTCTCGATAACACACTCTGGGTTCTGTTATTCTCGATAACACACTCTGGGTTCTGTTATCCTCTATAACACACTCTGTGTTCTGTTATTCTCGATAACACACTCTGTGTTCTGTTATTCTCGATAACACACTCTGGGTTCTGTTATCCTCTATAACACTCGCTGTGTTCTGTTATTCTCTATAACACACCCTGGGTTCTGTTATTCTCTATAACACACTCTGGGTTCTGTTATTCTCTATAACACACTCTGGGTTCTGTTATTCTCTATAACACACTCTGGGTTCTGTTATTCTCTATGACACACTCTGGGTTCTGTTCTTCTCTATAACACACTCTGGGTTCTGTTATTCTCTATAACACACTCTGCGTTCTGTTATTCTCGAAAACACACTCTGTGTTCTGTTATTCTCTGTAACACTCTTTGGGTTCTGTTATTCTCTATAACACACCCTGGGGTCTGTTATTCAATATAACACACTCTGGGTTCTCTTATTCTCTATAACACACTCTGGGTTCTGTTATTCTCGTTGACACACTCTGTGTTCTGTTATTCTCCATAAAACACTCTGGGTTCTGTTATTCACTATAAAACACTCTGGGTTCTGTTATTCTCTATAACACACTCTGGGTTCTGTTATTCTCTAAAACACACTCTGGGTTCTGTTATTCTCGATAACACACTCTGTGCTCTGTTATTCTCGACAACACACTCTGTGTTCTGTTATTCACTATAAAACACTCTGGGTTCTGTTATTCTCTATAACACACTCTGTGTTCTGTTATTCACTCTAAAACACTCTGGGTTCTGTTATTCTCTATAACACACTCTGGGTTCTGTTATTCTCGATAACACACTCTGTGTTCTGCTATTCACTATAAAACACTCTGGGTTCTGTTATTCTCTACAACACACTCTGTGTTCTGTTATTCTCTATAACACACTCTGGGGTCTGTTATTCTCTATAACACACTCTGGGTTCTGTTATTCTCTACAACACACTCTGGGTTCTGTTAATCTCTATACACACTCTGGGTTCTGTTATTCTGTATAACACTCTCTGGGTTGTGTTATTCTCTATAACACACTCTGGGTTCTGTTATTCTCGATAACACACTCTGGGTTCTGTTATTCTCCATAACACACTCTGGGTTCCGTTATTTTCGATAACACACTCTGTGTTCTGTTATTCTCCATAACACACTCTGGGTTCTGTTATTCTCGATAACACACTCTGTGTTCTGTTATTCTCTATAACACACTCTGGGGTCTGTTATTCTCTATAACACACCCTGGGTTCTGTTATTCTCTATAACACACTCTGTGTTCTGTTATTCTCTATAACACACTCTGGGGTCTGTTATTCTCTATAACACACTCTGGGTTCTGTTATTCTCTACAACACACTCTGGGTTCTGTTAATCTCTATACACACTCTGGGTTCTGTTATTCTGTATAACACTCTCTGGGTTGTGTTATTCTCTATAACACACTCTGGGTTCTGTTATTCTCGATAACACACTCTGGGTTCTGTTATTCTCCATAACACACTCTGTGTTCTGTTATTCTCGATGACACACTCTGGGTTCTGTTATTCTCTATAACACACTCTGGGTTCTGTTATTCTCTATAACACACTCTGGGTTCTGTTATTCTCTATAACACACTCTGGGTTCTGTTATTCTCTATAACACACTCTGGGTTCTGTTATTCTCTATAACACACTCTGGATTCTGTTATTCTCTATAACACACTCTGGGTTCTGTTATTCTCTATGACACACTCTGGGTTCTGTTATTCTCTATAACACACTCTGTGTTCTGTTATTCTCTGTAACACTCTTTGGGTTCTGTTATTCTCTATAACACACTCTGGGTTCTGTTATTCTCTATAACACACTCTGGGTTCTGTTATTCTCTATAACACACTCTGGGTTCTGTTATTCTCTGTAACACACTCTGGGTTCTGTTATTCTCTATAACACACTCTGGGTTCTGTTATTCTCTATAACACACTCTGGGTTCTGTTATTCTCTATGACACACTCTGGGTTCTGTTATTCTCTATAACACACTCTGTGTTCTGTTATTCTCTGTAACACTCTTTGGGTTCTGTTATTCTCTATAACACACTCTGGGTTCTGTTATTCACTATAAAACACTCTGGGTTCTGTTATTCTCTATAACACACTCTGGGTTCTGTTATTCTCTAAAACACACTCTGGGTTCTGTTATTCTCGATAACACACTCTGTGCTCTGTTATTCTCGACAACACACTCTGTGTTCTGTTATTCACTATAAAACAATCTGGGTTCTGTTATTCTCTATAACACACTCTGTGTTCTGTTATTCACTCTAAAACACTCTGGGTTCTGTTATTCTCTATAACACATTCTTTGTTCTGTTATTCTCTATAACTCCCTCTGGGTTCTGTTATTCTCGAAAACACATTCTGTGTTCTGTTATTCTCTGTAACACAGTCTGGGTTCTGTTAATCACTTTAACACACTCTGGGTTCTGTTATTCTCTATAACACACTCTGGGTTCTGTTATTCTCGATAACACATTCTGTGTTCTGTTATTCTCTATAACACACTCTGGGTTCTGTTTTTCTCTATAACATACTCTGGGTTCTGTTATTCTCGATAACACATTCTGTGTTCTGTTATTCTCTATAACACACTCTGTGTTCTGTTATTCTCGATAACACACTCTGTGTTCTGTTATTCTCGATAACACACCCTGGGTTCTGTTAATCACTTTAACACACTCTGTGTTCTGTTATTCTCCATAACACACTCTGTGTTCTATTATTCTCTATAACGCATTCTGTGTTCTGTTATTCTCTATAACACACTCTGTGTTCTGTTATTCTCGATAAAACATTCTGTGTTCTGTTATTCTCTATAACACACTCTGGGTTCTGTTTTTCTCTATAACATACTCTGGGTTCTGTTATTCTCGATAACACATTCTGTGTTCTGTTATTCTCTATAACACACTCTGTGTTCTGTTATTCTCGATAACACATTCTGTGTTCTGTTATTCTCTATAACACACTCTGTGTTCTGTTATTCTCGATAACACACCCTGGGTTCTGTTAATCACTTTAACACACTCTGTGTTCTGTTATTCTCTATAACACACTCTGGGTTCTATTATTCTCTATAACACACTCTGGGTTCTGTTATTCTCTGTAACACACTGTGTTCTGTTATTCTCGATAACACACTCTGGGTTCTGTTATTCTCTATGACACACTCTGGGTTCTGTTATTCTCTATAACACATTCTGGGTTGTGTTATTCTCTATAACACACTCTGTGTTCTGTTATTCTCTATAACACACTCGTTTGTTCTGTTATTCTCCATAACACACTCTGTGTTCTGTTATTCTCGATAACACACACTGTGTTCTGTTATTCTCCATAACACACTCTGGGTTCTGTTATTCCCGATAACACACTCTGTGTTCTGTTATTCTCTATAACACACTCTGTGTTCTGTTATTCTCGATAACATACTCTGGGTTCTGTTATTCTCGATAACACATTCTTTGTTCTGTTATTCTCTATAACTCACTCTGGGTTCTGTTATTCTCGAAAACACATTCTGTGTTCTGTTATTCTCTGTAACACAGTCTGGGTTCTGTTAATCACTTTAACACACTCTGGGTTCTGTTATTCTCTATAACATACTCTGGGTTCTGTTATTTTCGATAACACATTCTGTGTTCTGTTATTCTCTATAACACACTCTGGGTTCTGTTATTCTCTATAACATACTCTGGGTTCTGTTATTCTCGATAACACACTCTGGGTTCTGTTATTCTCTATAACATACTCTGGGTTCTGTTATTCTCTATAACATACTCTGGGTTCTGTTATTCTCGATAACACACTCTGGGTTCTGTTATTCTCTATAACACAGTCTGGGTTCTGTTAATCACTTTAACACACTCTGGGTTCTGTTATTCTCTATAACATACTCTGGGTTCTGTTATTCTCGATAACACATTCTGTGTTCTGTTATTCTCTATAACACACTCTGGGTTCTGTTATTCTCTATAACATACTCTGGGTTCTGTTATTCTCGATAACACATTCTGTGTTCTGTTATTCTCTATAACACACTCTGTGTTCTGTTATTCTCGATAACACACCCTGGGTTCTGTTAATCACTTTAACACACTCTGAGTTCTGTTATTCTCTGTAACACACTCTGGGTTCTGTTATTCTCTGTAACACACTCTGTGTTCTGTTATTCTCGATAACACACTCTGTGGTCTGTTATTCTCGATAACACACTCTGGGTTCTGTTATTCTCTATAACACACTCTGGGTTCTGTTATTCTCTGTAACACACTCTGTGTTCTGTTATTCTCTATAACACACCCTGGGTTCTGTTATTCTCTATAACACTCTCTGGGTTGTGTTATTCTCTGTAACACACTCTGTGTTCTGTTATTCTCTATAACACACTCTGGGTTCTGTTATTCACTATAAAACACTCTGGGTTCTGTTATTCTCGATAACACACTCTGGGTTCTATTATTCTCTATAACACAATCTGTGTTCTGTTATTCTCGATAACACACTCTGTGTTCTGTTATTCTCGATGACACACTCTGTGTTCTGTTATTCTCTATAACACACTCTGGGTTCTGTTATTCTCTATAACACACTCTGGGTTCTGTTATTCTCTATAACACACTCTGGGTTCTATTATTCTCCATAACACACTCTGTGTTCTGTTATTCTCGATAACACACTCTGTGTTCTGTTATTCTCGATGACACACTCTGTGTTCTGTTATTCTCTATAACACACTCTGGGTTCTGATATCCTCTATAACACACTCTGGGTTCTGTTATTCTCGATGACTCACTCTGTGTTCTGTTATTCTCGATAACACACTCTGTGTTCTGTTATTCTCGATGACACACTCTGTGTTCTGTTATTCTCTATAACACACTCTGGGTTCTGTTATTCTCTATAACACACTCTGGGTTCTATTATTCTCTATAACACACACTGGGTTCTGTTATTATCTATAACACACTCTGGGTTCTGTTATTCTCGATGACACACTCTGGGTTCTGTTATTCTCTATAACACACTCTGGGTTCTATTATTCTCTATAACACACTCTGGGTTCTGTTATTCTCGATAACACACTCTGTGTTCTGTTATTCTCTATAACACACTCTGGGTTCTATTATTCTCTATAACACACTCTGGGTTCTGTTATTCTCGATAACACACTCTGTGTTCTGTTATTCTCGATAACACACTGGGTTCTGTTATTCTCGATAACACACTCTGGGTTCTGATATCCTCTATAACACACTCTGGGTTCTGTTATTCTCGATAACACACTCTGTGTTCTGTTATTCTCGATGACACACTCTGTGTTCTGTTATTCTCTATAACACACTCTGGGTTCTGTTATTCTCTATAACACACTCTGGGTTCTATTATTCTCTATAACACACTCTGGTTTCTGTTATTCTCCATAACTCACTCTGGGTTGTGTTATTCTCGATAACACATTCTTTGTTCTGTTATTCTCTATAACTCCCTCTGGGTTCTGTTATTCTCGAAAACACATTCTGTGTTCTGTTATTCTCTATAACACACTCTGGGTTCTGTTATTCTCCATAACTCACTCTGGGTTCTGTTATTCTCGAAAACACATTCTGTGTTCTGTTATTCTCTATAACACACTCTGGGTTCTGTTATTCTCCATAACTCACTCTGGGTTCTGTTATTCTCTATAACTCCCTCTGGGTTCTGTTATTCTCGAAAACACATTCTGTGTTCTGTTATTCTCTGTAACACAGTCTGGGTTCTGTTAATCACTTTAACACACTCTGGGTTCTGTTATTCTCTATAACATACTCTGGGTTCTGTTATTCTCGATAACACATTCTGTGTTCTGTTATTCTCTATAACACACTCTGGGTTCTGTTTTTCTCTATAACATACTCTGGGTTCTGTTATTCTCGATAACACATTCTGTGTTCTGTTATTCTCTATAACACACTCTGTGTTCTGTTATTCTCGATAACACACTCTGTGTTCTGTTATTCTCGATAACACACTCTGGGTTCTGTTATCCTCTATAACACACTCTGTGTTCTGTTATTCTCGATAACACACTCTGCGTTCTTTTATTCTTGACAACACACTCTGTGTTCTGTTATTCTCGATAGCTCACTCTGTGTTCTGTTATTCTCTATAACACTCTTTGTGTTCTGTTATTCTCTATAACACACCCTGGGTTCTGTTATTCACTATAACACACTCTAGGTTCAGTTATTCTCTATAACACACTCTGGGTTCTGTTATTCTCTACAACACACTCTGGGTTCTGTTATTCTCGATAACACACTCTGTGTTCTGTTATTCTCGATAACACACTCTGCGTTCTTTTATTCTTGACAACACACTCTGTGTTCTGTTATTCTCGATAGCTCACTCTGTGTTCTGTTATTCTCTATAACACTCTTTGTGTTCTGTTATTCTCTATAACACACCCTGGGTTCTGTTATTCACTATAACACACTCTAGGTTCAGTTATTCTCTATAACACACTCTGGGTTCTGTTATTCTCTACAACACACTCTGGGTTCTGTTATTCTCGATAACACACTCTGTGTTCTGTTATTCTAGATAACACACTCTGTGTTCTGTTATTCTCGATAACACACTCTGGGTTCTGTTATCCTCTATAACACACTCTGGTTTCTGTTATTCCCTATAACACACTCTGGGTTCTGTTATTCTCTATGACACACTCTGGGTTCTGTTATTCTCTATAACACATTCTGGGTTGTGTTATTCTCTATAACACACTCTGTGTTCTGTTATTCTCTATAACACACTCGTTTGTTCTGTTATTCTCCATAACACACTCTGTGTTCTGTTATTCTCGATAACACACACTGTGTTCTGTTATTCTCCATAACACACTCTGTGTTCTGTTATTCTCGATAACACACCCTGGGTTCTGTTAATCACTTTAACACACTCTGAGTTCTGTTATTCTCTGTAACACACTCTGGGTTCTGTTATTCTCTGTAACACACTCTGTGTTCTGTTATTCTCGATAACACACCCTGGGTTCTGTTAATCACTTTAACACACTCTGAGTTCTGTTATTCTCTGTAACACACTCTGTGTTCTGTTATTCTCGATAACACACTCTGTGGTCTGTTATTCTCGATAACACACTCTGGGTTCTGTTATTCTCTATAACACACTCTGTGTTCTGTTATTCTCTATAACACACCCTGGGTTCTGTTATTCACTATAAAACACTCTGGGTTCTGTTATTCTCTATAACACACTCTGGGTTCTGTTATTCTCTATAACACTCTCTGGGTTGTGTTATTCTCTGTAACACACCCTGGGTTCTGTTATTCACTATAAAACACTCTGGGTTCTGTTATTCTCGATAACACACTCTGGGTTCTATTATTCTCTATAACACACTCTGTGTTCTGTTATTCTCGATAACACACTCTGTGTTCTGTTATTCTCGATGACACACTCTGTGTTCTGTTATTCTCTATAACACACTCTGGGTTCTGTTATTCTCTATAACACACTCTGGGTTCTATTATTCTCCATAACACACTCTGTGTTCTGTTATTCTCGATAACACACTCTGTGTTCTGTTATTCTCGATGACACACTCTGTGTTCTGTTATTCTCGATAACACACTCTGGGTTCTGTTATTCTCGATAACACACTCTGGGTTCTATTATTCTCTATAACACACTCTGGGTTCTGTTATTCTCGATAACACACTGGGTTCTGTTATTCTCGATAACACACTCTGGGTTCTGATATCCTCTATAACACACTCTGGGTTCTGTTATTCTCGATAACAAACTCTGTGTTCTGTTATTCTCGATGTCACACTCTGTGTTCTGTTATTCTCTATAACACACTCTGGGTTCTGTTATTCTCTATAACACACTCTGGGTTCTATTATTCTCTATAACACACTCTGGGTTCTGTTATTCTCGATAACACACTCTGTGTTCTGTTATTCTCGATAACACACTGGGTTCTGTTATTCTCGATAACACACTCTGGGTTCTGATATCCTCTATAACACACTCTGGGTTCTTATTATTCTCGATAACACACTCTGTGTTCTGTTATTCTCGATGACACACTCTGTGTTCTGTTATTCTCGATAACACACTGGGTTCTGTTATTCTCGATAACACACTCTGTGTTCTGTTATTCTCGATAACACACTCTGTGTTCTGTTATTCTCGATAACACACTGGGTTCTGTTATTCTCGATAACACACTCTGGGTTCTGATATCCTCTATAACACACTCTGGGTTCTGTTATTCTCGATAACACACTCTGTGTTCTGTTATTCTCGATGACACACTCTGTGTTCTGTTATTCTCTATAACACACTTTGGGTTCTGTTATTTTCGATAACACACTCTGGGTTCTGTTATTCTCAATAACACACTCTGTGTTCTGTTATTCTCTATGACACACTCTGTGTTCTGTTATTCTCTATAACACACTCTGGGTTCTGTTATTCTCGATAACACACTCTGTGTTCTGTTATTCTCGATAACACACTCTGTGTTCTGTTATTCTCGATAACACACTCTGGGTTCTGTTATTCTCGATAAGACACTCTGTGTTCTGTTATTCTCGATAACACACTCTGTGTTCTGTTATTCTCGATAACACACTCTGGGTTCTGTTGTCCTCTGTAACACACTCTGTGTTCTGTGATTCTCTATAACACACCCTGGGTTCTGTTATTCTCTATAACACACTCTGGGTTCTGTTATTCTCTATAACACACTCTGTGTTCTGTGATTCTCTATAACACACCCTGGGTTCTGTTATTCACTATAAAACAGTCTGGGTTCTGTTATTCTCTATAACAGACTCTGTGTTCTGTTATTCTCTATAACACACTCTGGGTTCTGTTATTCTCGATAACACACTCTGTGTTCTGTTATTCTAGATAACACACTCTGTGTTCTGTTATTCTCGATAACACACTCTGGGTTCTGTTATCCACTATAACACACTCTGTGTTCTGTTATTCTCTATAACACACCCTGGGTTCTGTTATTCTCTATAACACACTCTGGGTTCTGTTATTCTCTATAACACACTCTGGGTTCTGTTATTCCCCATAACGCACTCTGGGTTCTGTTATTCTCTGTAACACACTCTGTGTTCTGTTATTCCCTATAACACACTCTGTGTTCTGTTATTCTCTATAACACACTCTGTGTTCTGTGATTCTCTATAACACACCCTGGGTTCTGTTATTCACTATGAAACAGTCTGGGTTCTGTTATTCTCTATAACACACTCTGGGTTCTGTTATTCCCTATAACACACTCTGGGTTCTGTTATTCTCTATAACACACTCTGTGTTCTGTGATTCTCTATAACACACCCTGGGTTCTGTTATTCACTATAAAACAGTCTGGGTTCTGTTATTCTCTATAACAGACTCTGTGTTCTGTTATTCTCTATAACACACTCTGGGTTCTGTTATTCTCGATAACACACTCTGTGTTCTGTTATTCTAGATAACACACTCTGTGTTCTGTTATTCTCGATAACACACTCTGGGTTCTGTTATCCTCTATAACACACTCTGTGTTCTGTTATTCTCTATAACACACCCTGGGTTCTGTTATTCTCTATAACACACTCTGGGTTCTGTTATTCTCTATAACACACTCTGGGTTCTGTTATTCCCCATAACGCACTCTGGGTTCTGTTATTCTCTGTAACACACTCTGTGTTCTGTTATTCTCTATAACACACCCTGGTTTCTGTTATTCACTATGACACACTCTGGGTTCTGTTATTCTCTATAACATACTCTGTGTTCTGTTATTCTCGATAACACACTCTGTGCTCTGTTATTCTCGACAACACACTCTGTGTTCTGTTATTCTCTATAACACACTCTGGGTTCTGTTATTCTGTGTATCACACTCTGTGTTCTGTTATTCTCTATAACACACCCTGGTTTCTGTTATTCACTATGACACACTCTGGGTTCTGTTATTCTCAATAACACACTCTGGGTTCTGTTATTCTCGATAACACACTCTGCGTTCTGTTATTCTCGATAACACACTCTGTGTGCTGTTATTCTCCATAACACACTGTGGGTTCTGTTATTCTCTATAACACACTCTGGGTTCTGTTATTCTCTATAACACACTCTGCGTTCTGTTATTCTTGACAACACACTCTGTGTTCTGTTATTCTCGATAGCTCACTCTGTGTTCTGTTATTCTCTATAACACTCTTTGGGTTCTGTTATTCTCTATAACACACCCTGGGTTCTGTTATTCACTATAACACACTCTAGGTTCAGTTATTCTCTATAACACACTCTGGGTTCTGTTATTCTCTACAACACACTCTGGGTTCTGTTATTCTCTATGACACACTCTGGGTTCTGTTATTCTCTATAACACATTCTGGGTTGTGTTATTCTCTATAACACACTCTGTGTTCTGTTATTCTCTATAACACACTCGTTTGTTCTGTTATTCTCCATAACACACTCTGTGTTCTGTTATTCTCGATAACACACACTGTGTTCTGTTATTCTCCATAACACACACTGGGTTCTGTTATTCCCGATAACACACTCTGTGTTCTGTTATTCTCTATAACACACTCTGTGTTCTGTTATTCTCGATAACATACTCTGGGTTCTGTTATTCTCGATAACACATTCTTTGTTCTGTTATTCTCTATAACTCACTCTGGGTTCTGTTATTCTCGAAAACACATTCTGTGTTCTGTTATTCTCTGTAACACAGTCTGGGTTCTGTTAATCACTTTAACACACTCTGGGTTCTGTTATTCTCTATAACATACTCTGGGTTCTGTTATTCTCGATAACACATTCTGTGTTCTCTTATTCTCTATAACACACTCTGGGTTCTGTTATTCTCTATAACATACTCTGGGTTCTGTTATTCTCGATAACACATTCTGTGTTCTGTTATTCTCCATAACACACTCTGTGTTCTGTTATTCTCGATAACACACCCTGGGTTCTGTTAATCACTTTAACACACTCTGAGTTCTGTTATTCTCTGTAACACACTCTGGGTTCTGTTATTCTCTGTAACACACTCTGTGTTCTGTTATTCTCGATAACACACTCTGTGGTCTGTTATTCTCGATAACACACTCTGGGTTCTGTTATTCTCTATAACAGACTCTGGGTTCTGTTATTCTGTGTAACACACTCTGTGTTCTGTTATTCTCTATAACACACCCTGGGTTCTGTTATTCACTATAAAACACTCTGGGTTCTGATATTCTCTATAACACACTCTGGGTTCTGTTATTCTCAATAACACTCTCTGGGTTGTGTTATTCTCTATAACACACTCTGTGTTCTGTTATTCTCTATAACACACCCTGGGTTCTGTTATTCACTATAAAACACTCTGGGTTCTGTTGTTCTCGATAACACACTCTGGGTTCTATTATTCTCTATAACACACTCTGTGTTCTGTTATTCTCGATAACACACTCTGTGTTCTGTTATTCTCGATGACACACTCTGTGTTCTGTTATTCTCTATAACACACTCTGGGTTCTGTTATTCTCTATAACACACTCTGGGTTCTGTTATTCTCTATAACACACTCTGGGTTCTATTATTCTCCATAACACACTCTGTGTTCTGTTATTCTCGATAACACACTCTGTGTTCTGTTATTCTCGATGACACACTCTGTGTTCTGTTATTCTCTATAACACACTCTGGGTTCTGTTATTCTCTATAACACACGCTGGGTTCTATTATTCTCTATAACACACTCTGGGTTCTGTTATTCTCGATAACACACTGGGTTCTGTTATTCTCGATAACACACTCTGGGTTCTGATATCCTCTATAACACACTCTGGGTTCTGTTATTCTCGATAACACACTCTGTGTTCTGTTATTCTCGATGACACACTCTGTGTTCTGTTATTCTCTATAACACACTCTGGGTTCTGTTATTCTCTATAACACACTCTGGGTTCTATTATTCTCTATAACACACTCTGGGTTCTGTTATTCTCGATAACACACTCTGTGTTCTGTTATTCTCGATAACACACTGGGTTCTGTTATTCTCGATAACACACTCTGGGTTCTGATATCCTCTATAACACACTCTGGGTTCTGTTATTCTCGATAACACACTCTGTGTTCTGTTATTCTCGATGACACACTCTGTGTTCTGTTATTCTCTATAACACACTCTGGGTTCTGTTATTCTTTATAACACACTCTGGGTTCTATTATTCTCTATAACACACTCTGGTTTCTGTTATTCTCCATAACTCACTCTGGGTTGTGTTATTCTCGAAAACACATTCTGTGTTCTGTTATTCTCTATAACACACTCTGGGTTCTGTTATTCTCGAAAACACATTCTGTGTTCTGTTATTCTCTATAACTCCCTCTGGGTTCTGTTATTCTCGAAAACACATTCTGTGTTCTGTTATTCTCTATAACACACTCTGGGTTCTGTTATTCTCTATAACACACTCTGGGTTCTATTATTCTCTATAACACATTCTGTGTTCTGTTATTCTCTATAACACACTCTGTGTTCTGTTATTCTCGATGACACACTCTGTGTTCTGTTATTCTCTATAACACACTCTGGGTTCTGTTATTCTCTATAACACACTCTGGGTTCTGTTATTCTCTATAACACACTCTGGGTTCTGTTATTCTCGATAACACACTCTGTGTTCTGTTATTCTCGATGACACACTCTGTGTTCTGTTATTCTCTATAACACACTCTGGGTTCTGATATCCTCTATAACACACTCTGGGTTCTGTTATTCTCGATGACACACTCTGTGTTCTGTTATTCTCGATAACACACTCTGTGTTCTGTTATTCTCGATGACACACTCTGTGTTCTGTTATTCTCTATAACACACTCTGGGTTCTGTTATTCTCTATAACACACTCTGGGTTCTATTATTCTCTATAACACAAACTGGGTTCTGTTATTCTCGATAACACACTCTGGGTTCTGTTATTCTCGATGACACACTCTGTGTTCTGTTATTCTCGATAACACACTCTGTGTTCTGTTATTCTCGATGACACACTCTGTGTTCTGTTATTCTCTATAACACACTCTGGGTTCTGTTATTCTCTATAACACACTCTGGGTTCTGTTATTCTCTATAACACACACTGGGTTCTGTTATTATCTATAACACACTCTGGGTTCTGTTATTCTCGATGACACACTCTGGGTTCTGTTATTCTCTATAACACACTCTGGGTTCTATTATTCTCTATAACACACTCTGGGTTCTGTTATTCTCGATAACACACTCTGTGTTCTGTTATTCTCTATAACACACTCTGGGTTCTATTATTCTCAATAACACACTCTGGGTTCTGTTATTCTCTGTAACACACTCTGTGTTCTGTTATTCTCTATAACACACCCTGGGTTCTGTTATTCACTATAAAACACTCTGGGTTCTGTTATTCTCTATAACACACTCTGGGTTCTGTTATTCTCTATAACACTCTCTGGGTTGTGTTATTCTCTGTAACACACTCTGTGTTCTGTTATTCTCTATAACACACTCTGGGTTCTGTTATTCTCGATAACACACTCTGTGTTCTATTATTCTCTATAACACACTCTGTGTTCTGTTATTCTCGATAACACACTCTGTGTTCTGTTATTCTCGATGACACACTCTGTGTTCTGTTATTCTCTATAACACACTCTGGGTTCTGTTATTCTCTATAACACACTCTGGGTTCTGTTATTCTCTATAACACACTCTGGGTTCTATTATTCTCTATAACACATTCTGTGTTCTGTTATTCTCTATAACACACTCTGTGTTCTGTTATTCTCTATAACACACTCTGGGTTCTGTTTTTCTCTATAACATACTCTGGATTCTGTTATTCTCGATAACACATTCTGTGTTCTGTTATTCTCTATAACACACTCTGTGTTCTGTTATTCTCGATAACACATTCTGTGTTCTGTTATTCTCTATAACACACTCTGTGTTCTGTTATTCTCGATAACACACCCTGGGTTCTGTTAATCACTTTAACACACTCTGTGTTCTGTTATTCTCTATAACACACTCTGGGTTCTATTATTCTCTATAACACACTCTGGGTTCTGTTATTCTCTGTAACACACTGTGTTCTGTTATTCTCGATAACACACTCTGGGTTCTGTTATTCTCTATGACACACTCTGGGTTCTGTTATTCTCTATAACACATTCTGGGTTGTGTTATTCTCTATAACACACTCTGTGTTCTGTTATTCTCTATAACACACTCGTTTGTTCTGTTATTCTCCATAACACACTCTGTGTTCTGTTATTCTCGATAACACACACTGTGTTCTGTTATTCTCCATAACACACTCTGGGTTCTGTTATTCCCGATAACACACTCTGTGTTCTGTTATTCTCTATAACACACTCTGTGTTCTGTTATTCTCGATAACACACTCTGTGTTCTGTTATTCTCTATAACACACTCTGGGTTCTGTTATTCTCGATAACACATTCTTTGTTCTGTTATTCTCTATAACTCACTCTGGGTTCTGTTATTCTCGAAAACACATTCTGTGTTCTGTTATTCTCTGTAACACAGTCTGGGTTCTGTTAATCACTTTAACACACTCTGGGTTCTGTTATTCTCTATAACATACTCTGCGTTCTGTTATTCTCGATAACACATTCTGTGTTCTGTTATTCTCTATAACACACTCTGGGTTCTGTTATTCTCTATAACATACTCTGGGTTCTGTTATTCTCGATAACACACTCTGGGTTCTGTTATTCTCTATAACATACTCTGGGTTCTGTTATACTCTATAACATACTCTGGGTTCTGTTATTCTCGATAACACACTCTGCGTTCTGTTATTCTCTATAACACAGTCTGGGTTCTGTTAATCACTTTAACACACTCTGGGTTCTGTTATTCTCTATAACATACTCTGGGTTCTGTTATTCTCGATAACACATTCTGTGTTCTGTTATTCTCTATAACACACTCTGGGTTCTGTTATTCTCTATAACATACTCTGGGTTCTGTTATTCTCGATAACACATTCTGTGTTCTGTTATTCTCTATAACACACTCTGTGTTCTGTTATTCTCGATAACACACCCTGGGTTCTGTTAATCACTTTAACACACTCTGAGTTCTGTTATTCTCTGTAACACACTCTGGGTTCTGTTATTCTCTGTAACACACTCTGTGTTCTGTTATTCTCGATAACACACTCTGTGGTCTGTTATTCTCGATAACACACTCTGGGTTCTGTTATTCTCTATAACACACTCTGGGTTCTGTTATTCTCTGTAACACACTCTGTGTTCTGTTATTCTCTATAACACACCCTGGGTTCTGTTATTCACTATAAAACACTCTGGGTTCTGTTATTCTCTATAACACACTCTGGGTTCTGTTATTCTCTATAACACTCTCTGGGTTGTGTTATTCTCTGTAACACACTCTGTGTTCTGTTTTTCTCTATAACACACTCTGGGTTCTGTTATTCTCGATAACACACTCTGTGTTCTATTATTCTCTATAACACACTCTGTGTTCTGTTATTCTCGATAACACACTCTGTGTTCTGTTATTCTCGATGACACACTCTGTGTTCTGTTATTCTCTATAACACACTCTGGGTTCTGTTATTCTCTATAACACACTCTGGGTTCTGTTATTCTCTATAACACACTGTGGGTTCTGTTATTCTCGATAACACACTCTGTGTTCTGTTATTCTCGATGACACACTCTGTGTTCTGTTATTCTCTATAACACACTCTGGGTTCTGTTATTCTCTATAACACACTCTGGGTTCTGATATCCTCTATAACACACTCTGGGTTCTGTTATTCTCGATGACACACTCTGTGTTCTGTTATTCTCGATAACACACTCTGTGTTCTGTTATTCTCGATGACACACTCTGTGTTCTGTTATTCTCTATAACACACTCTGGGTTCTGTTATTCTCTATAACACACTCTGGGTTCTATTATTCTCTATAACACAAACTGGGTTCTGTTATTCTCGATAACACACTCTGGGTTCTGATATCCTCTATAACACACACTGGGTTCTGTTATTATCTATAACACACTCTGGGTTCTGTTATTCTCGATGACACACTCTGGGTTCTGTTATTCTCTATAACACACTCTGGGTTCTATTATTCTCTATAACACACTCTGGGTTCTATTAGTCTCAATAACACACTCTGGGTTCTGTTATTCTCTGTAACACACTCTGTGTTCTGTTATTCTCTATAACACACCCTGGGTTCTGTTATTCACTATAAAACACTCTGGGTTCTGTTATTCTCTATAACACACTCTGGGTTCTGTTATTCTCTATAACACTCTCTGGGTTGTGTTATTCTCTGTAACACACTCTGTGTTCTGTTATTCTCTATAACACACTCTGGGTTCTGTTATTCTCGATAACACACTCTGTGTTCTATTATTCTCTATAACACACTCTGTGTTCTGTTATTCTCGATAACACACTCTGTGTTCTGTTATTCTCGATGACACACTCTGTGTTCTGTTATTCTCTATAACACACTCTGGGTTCTGTTATTCTCTATAACACACTCTGGGTTCTGTTGTTCTCTATAACACACTCTGGGTTCTGTTATTCTCGATAACACACTCTGTGTTCTGTTATTCTCGATGACACACTCTGTGTTCTGTTATTCTCTATAACACACTCTGGGTTCTGTTATTCTCTATAACACACTCTGGGTTCTGATATCCTCTATAACACACTCTGGGTTCTGTTATTCTCGATGACACACTCTGTGTTCTGTTATTCTCGATAACACACTCTGTGTTCTGTTATTCTCGATGACACACTCTGTGTTCTGTTATTCTCTATAACACACTCTGGGTTCTGTTATTCTCTATAACACACTCTGGGTTCTATTATTCTCTATAACACAAACTGGGTTCTGTTATTCTCGATAACACACTCTGGGTTCTGATATCCTCTATAACACACTCTGGGTTCTGTTATTCTCTATAACACACACTGGGTTCTGTTATTATCTATAACACACTCTGGGTTCTGTTATTCTCGATGACACACTCTGGGTTCTGTTATTCTCTATAACACACTCCGGGTTCTATTATTCTCTATAACACACTCTGGGTTCTGTTATTCTCGATAACACACTCTGTGTTCTGTTATTCTCTATAACACACTCTGGGTTCTATTATTCTCTATAACACACTCTGGGTTCTGTTATTCTCGATAACACACTCTGTGTTCTGTTATTCTCGATAACACACTGGGTTCTGTTATTCTCGATAACACAATCTGGGTTCTGATATCCTCTATAACACACTCTGGGTTCTGTTATTCTCGATAACACACTCTGTGTTCTGTTATTCTCGATGACACACTCTGTGTTCTGTTATTCTCTATAACACACTCTGGGTTCTGTTATTCTCTATAACACACTCTGGGTTCTATTATTCTCTATAACACACTCTGGTTTCTGTTATTCTCCATAACTCACTCTGGGTTGTGTTATTCTCGATAACACATTCTTTGTTCTGTTATTCTCTATAACTCCCTCTGGGTTCTGTTATTCTCGAAAACACATTCTGTGTTCTGTTATTCTCTATAACACACTCTGGGTTCTGTTTTTCTCTATAACACATTCTGTGTTCTGTTATTCTCTATAACACACTCTGTGTTCTGTTATTCTCGATAACACACTCTGTGTTCTGTTATTCTCTATAACACACTCTGTGTTCTGTTATTCTCGATAACACATTCTGTGTTCTGTTATTCTCTATAACACACTCTGTGTTCTGTTATTCTCGATAACACACTCTGTGTTCTGTTATTCTCGATAACACACCCTGGGTTCTGTTAATCACTTTAACACACTCTGTGTTCTGTTATTCTCTATAACACACTCTGGGTTCTATTATTCTCGATAACACATTCTGTGTTCTGTTATTCTCTATAACACACTCTGTGTTCTGTTATTCTCGATAACACATTCTGTGTTCTGTTATTCTCTATAACACACTCTGTGTTCTGTTATTCTCGATAACACACCCTGGGTTCTGTTAATCACTTTAACACACTCTGTGTTCTGTTATTCTCT
Organism: Heterodontus francisci; assembly: GCF_036365525.1. Taxonomy (NCBI): domain Eukaryota; kingdom Metazoa; phylum Chordata; class Chondrichthyes; order Heterodontiformes; family Heterodontidae; genus Heterodontus; species Heterodontus francisci. Next base: position 674,297 of record NW_027141328.1, read on the forward strand.
ATAACACACTCTGGGTTCTATTATTCTCTATAACACACTCTGGGTTCTGTTATTCTCTGTAACACACTGTGTTCTGTTATTCTCGATAACACACTCTGTGGTCTGTTATTCTCGATAACACACTCTGGGTTCTGTTATTATCTATAACACACTCTGGGTTCTGTTATTCTCTGTAACACACTCTGTGTTCTGTTATTCTCTATAACACACCCTGGGTTCTGTTATTCACTATAAAACACTCTGGGTTCTGTTATTCTCTATAACACACTCTGGGTTCTGTTATTCTCTATAACACTCTCTGGGTTGTGTTATTCTCTATAAAACACTCTGGGTTCTGTTATTCTCTATAACACACTCTGTGTTCTGTTATTCTCTATAACACTCTCTGTGTTCTGTTATTCTCCATAACACACTCTGGGTTCTGTTATTCTCGATAACACACTCTGGGTTCTGTTATTCTCGATAACACACTCTTTGTTCTGTTATTCTCGATGACACACTCTGTGTTCTGTTATTCTCTATAAAACACTCTGGGTTCTGTTATTCTCGATAACACACTCTTTGTTCTGTTATTCTCGATGACACACTCTGTGTTCTGTTATTCTCTATAAAACACTCTGGGTTCTGTTATTCTCGATGACACACTCTGTGTTCTGTTATTCTCTATAACACACCCTGGTTTCTGTTATTCACTATAACACACTCTGTGTTCTGTTATTCTCGATAGCTCACTCTGTGTTCTGTTATTCTCTATAACACTCTTTGTGTTCTGTTATTCTCTATAACACACTCTAGGTTCAGTTATTCTCCATAACACACTCTGTGTTCTGTGATTCTCTATAACACACCCTGGGTTCTGTTATTCTCGATGACACACTCTGTGTTCTGTTATTCTCTATAAAACACTCTGTGTTCTGTTATTCTCGATGACACACTCTGTGTTCTGTTATTCTCTATAACACACCCTGGTTTCTGTTATTCACTATAACACACTCTGTGTTCTGTTATTCTCGATAGCTCACTCTGTGTTCTGTTATTCTCTATAACACTCTTTGTGTTCTGTTATTCTCTATAACACACTCTAGGTTCAGTTATTCTCCATAACACACTCTGGGTTCTGTTATTCACTATAAAACACTCTGGGTTCTGTTATTCTCGATAACACACTCTGGGTTCTGTTATTCTCTACAACACACTCTGGGTTGTGTTATTCTCTATAACACACTCTGGGTTCTGTTATTCTCTATAACACTCTCTGGGTTGTGTTATTCTCGATAACACACTCTGTGTTCTGTTATTCTCTATAACACACTCTGGGTTCTGTTATTCTCGATAACACACTCTGTGTTCTATTATTCTCTATAACACACTCTGTGTTCTGTTATTCTCGATAACACACTCTGTGTTCTGTTATTCTCGATGACACACTCTGTGTTCTGTTATTCTCTATAACACACTCTGGGTTCTGTTATTCTCTATAACACACTCTGGGTTCTGTTATTCTCTATAACACACTCTGGGTTCTGTTATTCTCGATAACACACTCTGTGTTCTGTTATTCTCGATGACACACTCTGTGTTCTGTTATTCTCTATAACACACTCTGGGTTCTGTTATTCTCTATAACACACTTTGGGTTCTGATATCCTCTATAACACACTCTGGGTTCTGTTATTCTCGATGACACACTCTGTGTTCTGTTATTCTCGATAACACACTCTGTGTTCTGTTATTCTCGATGACACACTCTGTGTTCTGTTATTCTCTATAACACACTCTGGGTTCTGTTATTCTCTATAACACACTCTGGGTTCTATTATTCTCTATAACACAAACTGGGTTCTGTTATTCTCGATAACACACTCTGGGTTCTGATATCCTCTATAACACACTCTGGGTTCTGTTATTCTCTATAACACACACTGGGTTCTGTTATTATCTATAACACACTCTGGGTTCTGTTATTCTCGATGACACACTCTGGGTTCTGTTATTCTCTATAACACACTCTGGGTTCTATTATTCTCTATAACACACTCTGGGTTCTGTTATTCTCGATAACACACTCTGTGTTCTGTTATTCTCTATAACACACTCTGGGTTCTATTATTCTCTATAACACACTCTGGGTTCTGTTATTCTCGATAACACACTCTGTGTTCTGTTATTCTCGATAACACACTGGGTTCTGTTATTCTCGATAACACACTCTGGGTTCTGATATCCTCTATAACACACTCTGGGTTCTGTTATTCTCGATAACACACTCTGTGTTCTGTTATTCTCGATGACACACTCTGTGTTCTGTTATTCTCTATAACACACTCTGTGTTCTGTTATTCTCTATAACACACTCTGGGTTCTGTTATTCTCTATAACACACTCTGGGTTCTATTATTCTCTATAACACACTCTGGTTTCTGTTATTCTCCATAACTCACTCTGGGTTGTGTTATTCTCGATAACACATTCTTTGTTCTGTTATTCTCTATAACTCCCTCTGGGTTCTGTTATTCTCGAAAACACATTCTGTGTTCTGTTATTCTCTATAACACACTCTGGGTTCTGTTATTCTCCATAACTCACTCTGGGTTCTGTTATTCTCGATAACACATTCTTTGTTCTGTTATTCTCTATAACTCCCTCTGGGTTCTGTTATTCTCGAAAACACATTCTGTGTTCTGTTATTCTCTGTAACACAGTCTGGGTTCTGTTAATCACTTTAACACACTCTGGGTTCTGTTATTCTCTATAACATACTCTGGGTTCTGTTATTCTCGATAACACATTCTGTGTTCTGTTATTCTCTATAACACACTCTGGGTTCTGTTTTTCTCTATAACATACTCTGGGTTCTGTTATTCTCGATAACACATTCTGTGTTCTGTTATTCTCTATAACACACTCTGTGTTCTGTTATTCTCGATAACACACTCTGTGTTCTGTTATTCTCGATAACACACCCTGGGTTCTGTTAATCACTTTAACACACTCTGTGTTCTGTTATTCTCTATAACACACTCTGGGTTCTATTATTCTCTATAACACATTCTGTGTTCTGTTATTCTCTATAACACACTCTGTGTTCTGTTATTCTCGATAACACATTCTGTGTTCTGTTATTCTCTATAACACACTCTGGGTTCTGTTTTTCTCTATAACATACTCTGGGTTCTGTTATTCTCGATAACACATTCTGTGTTCTGTTATTCTCTATAACACACTCTGTGTTCTGTTATTCTCGATAACACATTCTGTGTTCTGTTATTCTCTATAACACACTCTGTGTTCTGTTATTCTCGATAACACACCCTGGGTTCTGTTAATCACTTTAACACACTCTGTGTTCTGTTATTCTCTATAACACACTCTGGGTTCTATTATTCTCTATAACACACTCTGGGTTCTGTTATTCTCTGTAACACACTGTGTTCTGTTATTCTCGATAACACACTCTGTGGTCTGTTATTCTCGATAACACACTCTGGGTTCTGTTATTCTCTATAACACACTCTGGGTTCTGTTATTCTCTGTAACACACTCTGTGTTCTGTTATTCTCTATAACACACCCTGGGTTCTGTTATTCACTATAAAACACTCTGGGTTCTGTTATTCTCTATAACACACTCTGGGTTCTGTTATTCTCTATAACACTCTCTGGGTTGTGTTATTCTCTATAAAACACTCTGGGTTCTGTTATTCTCTATAACACACTCTGTGTTCTGTTATTCTCTATAACACTCTCTGTGTTCTGTTATTCTCCATAACACACTCTGGGTTCTGTTATTCTCGATAACACACTCTGGGTTCTGTTATTCTCGATAACACACTCTTTGTTCTGTTATTCTCGATGACACACTCTGTGTTCTGTTATTCTCTATAAAACACTCTGGGTTCTGTTATTCTCGATGACACACTCTGTGTTCTGTTATTCTCTATAACACACCCTGGTTTCTGTTATTCACTATAACACACTCTGTGTTCTGTTATTCTCGATAGCTCACTCTGTGTTCTGTTATTCTCTATAACACTCTTTGTGTTCTGTTATTCTCTATAACACACTCTAGGTTCAGTTATTCTCCATAACACACTCTGTGTTCTGTGATTCTCTATAACACACCCTGGGTTCTGTTATTCTCGATAACACACTCTAGGTTCAGTTATTCTCCATAACACACTCTGGGTTCTGTTACTCTCTACAACACACTCTGGGTTGTGTTATTCTCTATAACACACTCTGGGTTCTGTTATTCTCTATAACACACTCTGGGTTCTGTTATTCTCGATAACACACTCTGTGCTCTGTTATTCTCGACAACACACTCTGTGTTCTGTTATTCACTATAAAACACTCTGGGTTCTGTTATTCTCTATAACACACTCTGTGTTCTGTTATTCTCGAGAACACACTCTGGGGTCTGTTATTCTCTATAACACACTCTGGGTTCTGTTATTCTGTTTAACACTCTCTGGGTTGTGTTATTCTCTATAACACACTCTGGGTTCTGTTATTCTCGATAACACACTCTGGCTTCTGTTCTTCTCGATAACACACTCTGGGTTCTGTTATTCTCGATAACACACTTTGTGTTCTGTTATTCTCCATGACACACCCTGGGTTCTGTTATTCACTATAACACACCCTGGGTACTGCTTTTCTCTATAACACACTCTGGGTTCTGTTATTCTCTATAACACAATCTGTATTCTGTTATTCTCGATAACACACTCTGTGTTCTGTTATTCTCGATAACACACTCTGGGTACTGCTTTTCTCTATAACACACTCTGGGTTCTGTTATTCTCTATAACACACTCTGTGTTCTGTTATTCTCGATAACACACTCTGGGTTCTGTTGTTCTCTATAACACACTCTGGGTTCTGTTATTCTCTATAACACACTCTGTGTTCTGTTATTCTCGATAACACACTCTGGGTTCTGTTATTCTCTATAACACACTCTGTGTTCTGTTATTCTCGATAACACACTCTGGGTTCTGTTATTCTCTATAACACACTCTGGGTTCTGTTATTCTCCATAACACACTCTGGGTTCTGTTATTCGCTATAACTCACTCTGGGTTCTGTTATTCTCTATAACACACTCTGGGTTCTGTTATTCGCTATAACTCACTCTGGGTTCTGTTATTCTCGATAACTCACTCTGGGTTCTGTTATTCTCTATAACACACTCTGGGTTCTGTTATTCTCCATAACACACTCTGTGTTCTGTTATTCTCGATAACACACTCTGGGTACTGCTTTTCTCTATAACACACTCTGGGTTCTGTTATTCTCCATAACACACTCTGGCTTCTGTTATTCTCTATAACACACTCTGGGTTCTGTTATTCTCCATAACACACTCTGGCTTCTGTTATTCTCTATAACACACTCTGGGTTCTGTTATTCTCGATAACACACTCTGGGTACTGCTTTTCTCTATAACACACTCTGGGTTCTGTTATTCTCCATAACACACTCTGGCTTCTGTTATTCTCTATAACACACTCTGGGTTCTGTTATTCACGATAACACACTCTGGGTTCTGTTATTCACGATAACACACTCTGGCTTCTGTTATTCTCTATAACACACTCTGGGTTTTGTTATTCTCTGTAACACACTCTGGGTTCTGTTATTCACGACAACACACTCTGGGTTTTGTTATTCTCTGTAACACACTCTGTGTTCTGTTATTCTCTATAACACACCCTGGGTTCTGTTATTCTCTATAACACACTCTGTGTTCTGTTATTCTCTATAACACACTCTGGGTTCTGTTATTCTCCATAACACACTCTGGGTTCTGTTATTCGCTATAACTCACTCTGGGTTCTGTTATTCTCCATAACACACTCTGGGTTCTGTTATTCGCTATAACTCACTCTGGGTTCTGTTATTCTCTATAACACACTCTGGGTTCTGTTATTCGCTATAACTCACTCTGGGTTCTGTTATTCTCGATAACTCACTCTGGGTTCTGTTATTCTCTATAACACATTCTGGGTTCTGTTATTCTCCATAACACACTCTGTGTTCTGTTATTCTCGATAACACACTCTGGGTACTGCTTTTCTCTATAACACACTCTGGGTTCTGTTATTCTCCATAACACACTCTGGCTTCTGTTATTCTCTATAACACACTCTGGGTTCTGTTATTCACGATAACACACTCTGGGTTTTGTTATTCTCTATAACACACACTGTGTTCTGTTTTTCTCGATAACACACTCTGGGTTCTGTTATTCTCCATAACACACTCTGGCTTCTGTTATTCTCTATAACACACTCTGGGTTCTGTTATTCACGATAACACACTCTGGGTTTTGTTATTCTCTATAACACACTCTGGGTTCTGTTATTCTTGATAACACACTCTGGCTTCTGTTATTCTCTATGACACACTCTGTGTTCTGTTATTCTCGATAACACACTCTGGGTACTGCTTTTCTCTATAACACACTCTGTGTTCTGTTATTCTCTATAACACACTCTGGGTTCTGTTAATCTCTATAACACACTCTGGGTTCTGTTATTCTGTATAACACTCTCTGGGTAGTGTTTTTCTCGATAACACACTCTGGGTTCTGTTATTCTCCATAACACACTCTGGCTTCTGTTATTCTCTATAACACACTCTGGGTTCTGTTATTCACGATAACACACTCTGGGTTTTGTTATTCTCTGTAACACACTCTGGGTTCTGTTATTCTCGATAACACACTCTGTGTTCTGTTATTCTCGATAACACACTCTGGGTACTGCTTTTCTCTATAACACACTCTGTGTTCTGTTATTCTCTGTAACACACTCTGGGTTCTGTTATTCTCGATAACACACTCTGTGTGCTGTTATTCTCTATAACACACTCTGTGTGCTGTTATTCTCTATAACACACTCTGTGTGCTGTTATTCTCTATAACACACTCCGTGTTCTGTTATTCTCTATAACACACCCTGGTTTCTGTTATTCACTATGACACACTCTGGGTTCTGTTATTCTCTATAACACACTCTGGGTTCTGTTATTCTCGATAACACACTCTGTGTGCTGTTATTCTCTATAACACACCCTGGTTTCTGTTATTCAATATGACACACTCTGGGTTCAGTTATTCTCCATAACACACTCTGGGTTCTGTTATTCTCTATAACATACTCTGGGTTCTGTTATTCTCGATAACACACTCTGTGTTCTGTTATTCTCGATAACACACTCTGTGTTCTGTTATTCTCGATAACACACTCTGGGTTCTGTTATCCTCTATAACACACTCTGTGTTCTGTTATTCTCTATAACACACCCTGGGTTCTGTTATTCTGTATAACACTCTCTGGGTTCTGTTATTCTCTACAACACACTCTGGGTTCTGTTATTCTCGATAACACACTCTGGGTTCTGTTATTCTCCATAACACACTCTGGGTTCTGTTATTCTCGATAACACACTCTGGGTTCTGTTATTCTCCATAACACACTCTGGGTTCTGTTATTCTCGATAACACACTCTGGGTTCTGTTATTCTCGATAACACACTCTGGGTTCTGTTATTCTCCATAACACACTCTGGGTTCTGTTATTCTCGATAACACACTCTGGGTTCTGTTATTCTCTATAACATACTCTGGGTTCTGTTATTCTCGATAACACACTCTGTGTTCTGTTATTCTCGATAACACACTCTGTGTTCTGTTATTCTCGATAACACACTCTGGGTTCTGTTATTCTCTATAACACACACTGTGTTCTGTTTTTCTCGATAACACACTCTGGGTTCTGTTATTCTCCATAACACACTCTGTGCTCTGTTATTCTCGACAACACACTCTGGGTTCTGTTATTCTCTATAACACACACTGTGTTCTGTTATTCTCGAAAACACATTCTGTGTTCTGTTATTCTCTGTAACACAGTCTGGGTTCTGTTAATCACTTTAACACACTCTGGGTTCTGTTATTCTCTATAACATACTCTGGGTTCTGTTATTCTCGATAACACATTCTGTGTTCTGTTATTCTCTATAACACACTCTGGGTTCTGTTTTTCTCTATAACATACTCTGGGTTCTGTTATTCTCGATAACACATTCTGTGTTCTGTTATTCTCTATAACACACTCTGTGTTCTGTTATTCTCGATAACACACTCTGTGTTCTGTTATTCTCGATAACACACCCTGGGTTCTGTTAATCACTTTAACACACTCTGTGTTCTGTTATTCTCTATAACACACTCTGGGTTCTATTATTCTCTATAACACATTCTGTGTTCTGTTATTCTCTATAACACACTCTGTGTTCTGTTATTCTCGATAACACATTCTGTGTTCTGTTATTCTCTATAACACACTCTGGGTTCTGTTTTTCTCTATAACATACTCTGGGTTCTGTTATTCTCGATAACACATTCTGTGTTCTGTTATTCTCTATAACACACTCTGTGTTCTGTTATTCTCGATAACACATTCTGTGTTCTGTTATTCTCTATAACACACTCTGTGTTCTGTTATTCTCGATAACACACCCTGGGTTCTGTTAATCACTTTAACACACTCTGTGTTCTGTTATTCTCTATAACACACTCTGGGTTCTATTATTCTCTATAACACACTCTGGGTTCTGTTATTCTCTGTAACACACTGTGTTCTGTTATTCTCGATAACACACTCTGTGGTCTGTTATTCTCGATAACACACTCTGGGTTCTGTTATTCTCTATAACACACTCTGGGTTCTGTTATTCTCTGTAACACACTCTGTGTTCTGTTATTCTCTATAACACACCCTGGGTTCTGTTATTCACTATAAAACACTCTGGGTTCTGTTATTCTCTATAACACACTCTGGGTTCTGTTATTCTCTATAACACTCTCTGGGTTGTGTTATTCTCTATAAAACACTCTGGGTTCTGTTATTCTCTATAACACACTCTGTGTTCTGTTATTCTCTATAACACTCTCTGTGTTCTGTTATTCTCCATAACACACTCTGGGTTGTGTTATTCTCTATAAAACACTCTGGGTTCTGTTATTCTCTATAACACACTCTGTGTTCTGTTATTCTCTATAACACACTCTGGGTTCTGTTATTCTCTGTAACACACTCTGTGTTCTGTTATTCTCTATAACACACCCTGGGTTCTGTTATTCACTATAAAACACTCTGGGTTCTGTTATTCTCTATAACACACTCTGGGTTCTGTTATTCTCTATAACACTCTCTGGGTTGTGTTATTCTCTATAAAACACTCTGGGTTCTGTTATTCTCTATAACACACTCTGTGTTCTGTTATTCTCTATAACACACTCTGGGTTCTGTTATTCTCTATAACACTCTCTGGGTTGTGTTATTCTCTATAAAACACTCTGGGTTCTGTTATTCTCTATAACACACTCTGTGTTCTGTTATTCTCTATAACACTCTCTGTGTTCTGTTATTCTCCATAACACACTCTGGGTTCTGTTATTCTCGATAACACACTCTGGGTTCTGTTATTCTCGATAACACACTCTTTGTTCTGTTATTCTCGATAACACTCTCTGTGTTCTGTTATTCTCCATAACACACACTGGGTTCTGTTATTCTCGATAACACACTCTGTGTTCTGTTATTCTCGATAACACACTCTGTGTTCTGTTATTCTCGATAACACACTGGGTTCTGTTATTCTCGATAACACACTCTGGGTTCTGATATCCTCTATAACACACTCTGGGTTCTGTTATTCTCGATAACACACTCTGTGTTCTGTTATTCTCGATGACACACTCTGTGTTCTGTTATTCTCTATAACACACTCTGGGTTCTGTTTTTCTCTATAACATACTCTGGGTTCTGTTATTCTCGATAACACATTCTGTGTTCTGTTATTCTCTATAACACACTCTGTGTTCTGTTATTCTCGATAACACACTCTGTGTTCTGTTATTCTCGATAACACACCCTGGGTTCTGTTAATCACTTTAACACACTCTGTGTTCTGTTATTCTCTATAACACACTCTGGGTTCTATTATTCTCTATAACACATTCTGTGTTCTGTTATTCTCTATAACACACTCTGTGTTCTGTTATTCTCGATAACACATTCTGTGTTCTGTTATTCTCTATAACACACTCTGGGTTCTGTTTTTCTCTATAACATACTCTGGGTTCTGTTATTCTCGATAACACATTCTGTGTTCTGTTATTCTCTATAACACACTCTGTGTTCTGTTATTCTCGATAACACATTCTGTGTTCTGTTATTCTCTATAACACACTCTGTGTTCTGTTATTCTCGATAACACACCCTGGGTTCTGTTAATCACTTTAACACACTCTGTGTTCTGTTATTCTCTATAACACACTCTGGGTTCTATTATTCTCTATAACACACTCTGGGTTCTGTTATTCTCTGTAACACACTGTGTTCTGTTATTCTCGATAACACACTCTGTGGTCTGTTATTCTCGATAACACACTCTGGGTTCTGTTATTCTCTATAACACACTCTGGGTTCTGTTATTCTCTGTAACACACTCTGTGTTCTGTTATTCTCTATAACACACCCTGGGTTCTGTTATTCACTATAAAACACTCTGGGTTCTGTTATTCTCTATAACACACTCTGGGTTCTGTTATTCTCTATAACACTCTCTGGGTTGTGTTATTCTCTATAAAACACTCTGGGTTCTGTTATTCTCTATAACACACTCTGTGTTCTGTTATTCTCTATAACACTCTCTGTGTTCTGTTATTCTCCATAACACACTCTGGGTTCTGTTATTCTCGATAACACACTCTGGGTTCTGTTATTCTCGATAACACACTCTTTGTTCTGTTATTCTCGATGACACACTCTGTGTTCTGTTATTCTCTATAAAACACTCTGGGTTCTGTTATTCTCGATGACACACTCTGTGTTCTGTTATTCTCTATAACACACCCTGGTTTCTGTTATTCACTATAACACACTCTGTGTTCTGTTATTCTCGATAGCTCACTCTGTGTTCTGTTATTCTCTATAACACTCTTTGTGTTCTGTTATTCTCTATAACACACTCTAGGTTCAGTTATTCTCCATAACACACTCTGTGTTCTGTGATTCTCTATAACACACCCTGGGTTCTGTTATTCTCGATAACACACTCTAGGTTCAGTTATTCTCCATAACACACTCTGGGTTCTGTTACTCTCTACAACACACTCTGGGTTGTGTTATTCTCTATAACACACTCTGGGTTCTGTTATTCTCTATAACACACTCTGGGTTCTGTTATTCTCGATAACACACTCTGTGCTCTGTTATTCTCGACAACACACTCTGTGTTCTGTTATTCACTATAAAACACTCTGGGTTCTGTTATTCTCTATAACACACTCTGTGTTCTGTTATTCTCGAGAACACACTCTGGGGTCTGTTATTCTCTATAACACACTCTGGGTTCTGTTATTCTGTTTAACACTCTCTGGGTTGTGTTATTCTCTATAACACACTCTGGGTTCTGTTATTCTCGATAACACACTCTGGCTTCTGTTCTTCTCGATAACACACTCTGGGTTCTGTTATTCTCGATAACACACTTTGTGTTCTGTTATTCTCCATGACACACCCTGGGTTCTGTTATTCACTATAACACACCCTGGGTACTGCTTTTCTCTATAACACACTCTGGGTTCTGTTATTCTCTATAACACAATCTGTATTCTGTTATTCTCGATAACACACTCTGTGTTCTGTTATTCTCGATAACACACTCTGGGTACTGCTTTTCTCTATAACACACTCTGGGTTCTGTTATTCTCTATAACACACTCTGTGTTCTGTTATTCTCGATAACACACTCTGGGTTCTGTTATTCTCTATAACACACTCTGGGTTCTGTTATTCTCTATAACACACTCTGTGTTCTGTTATTCTCGATAACACACTCTGGGTTCTGTTATTCTCTATAACACACTCTGTGTTCTGTTATTCTCGATAACACACTCTGGGTTCTGTTATTCTCTATAACACACTCTGGGTTCTGTTATTCTCCATAACACACTCTGGGTTCTGTTATTCGCTATAACTCACTCTGGGTTCTGTTATTCTCTATAACACACTCTGGGTTCTGTTATTCGCTATAACTCACTCTGGGTTCTGTTATTCTCGATAACTCACTCTGGGTTCTGTTATTCTCTATAACACACTCTGGGTTCTGTTATTCTCCATAACACACTCTGTGTTCTGTTATTCTCGATAACACACTCTGGGTACTGCTTTTCTCTATAACACACTCTGGGTTCTGTTATTCTCCATAACACACTCTGGCTTCTGTTATTCTCTATAACACACTCTGGGTTCTGTTATTCTCCATAACACACTCTGGCTTCTGTTATTCTCTATAACACACTCTGGGTTCTGTTATTCTCGATAACACACTCTGGGTACTGCTTTTCTCTATAACACACTCTGGGTTCTGTTATTCTCCATAACACACTCTGGCTTCTGTTATTCTCTATAACACACTCTGGGTTCTGTTATTCACGATAACACACTCTGGGTTCTGTTATTCACGATAACACACTCTGGCTTCTGTTATTCTCTATAACACACTCTGGGTTTTGTTATTCTCTGTAACACACTCTGGGTTCTGTTATTCACGACAACACACTCTGGGTTTTGTTATTCTCTGTAACACACTCTGTGTTCTGTTATTCTCTATAACACACCCTGGGTTCTGTTATTCTCTATAACACACTCTGTGTTCTGTTATTCTCTATAACACACTCTGGGTTCTGTTATTCTCCATAACACACTCTGGGTTCTGTTATTCGCTATAACTCACTCTGGGTTCTGTTATTCTCCATAACACACTCTGGGTTCTGTTATTCGCTATAACTCACTCTGGGTTCTGTTATTCTCTATAACACACTCTGGGTTCTGTTATTCGCTATAACTCACTCTGGGTTCTGTTATTCTCGATAACTCACTCTGGGTTCTGTTATTCTCTATAACACATTCTGGGTTCTGTTATTCTCCATAACACACTCTGTGTTCTGTTATTCTCGATAACACACTCTGGGTACTGCTTTTCTCTATAACACACTCTGGGTTCTGTTATTCTCCATAACACACTCTGGCTTCTGTTATTCTCTATAACACACTCTGGGTTCTGTTATTCACGATAACACACTCTGGGTTTTGTTATTCTCTATAACACACACTGTGTTCTGTTTTTCTCGATAACACACTCTGGGTTCTGTTATTCTCCATAACACACTCTGGCTTCTGTTATTCTCTATAACACACTCTGGGTTCTGTTATTCACGATAACACACTCTGGGTTTTGTTATTCTCTATAACACACTCTGGGTTCTGTTATTCTTGATAACACACTCTGGCTTCTGTTATTCTCTATGACACACTCTGTGTTCTGTTATTCTCGATAACACACTCTGGGTACTGCTTTTCTCTATAACACACTCTGTGTTCTGTTATTCTCTATAACACACTCTGGGTTCTGTTAATCTCTATAACACACTCTGGGTTCTGTTATTCTGTATAACACTCTCTGGGTAGTGTTTTTCTCGATAACACACTCTGGGTTCTGTTATTCTCCATAACACACTCTGGCTTCTGTTATTCTCTATAACACACTCTGGGTTCTGTTATTCACGATAACACACTCTGGGTTTTGTTATTCTCTGTAACACACTCTGGGTTCTGTTATTCTCGATAACACACTCTGTGTTCTGTTATTCTCGATAACACACTCTGGGTACTGCTTTTCTCTATAACACACTCTGTGTTCTGTTATTCTCTGTAACACACTCTGGGTTCTGTTATTCTCGATAACACACTCTGTGTGCTGTTATTCTCTATAACACACTCTGTGTGCTGTTATTCTCTATAACACACTCTGTGTGCTGTTATTCTCTATAACACACTCCGTGTTCTGTTATTCTCTATAACACACCCTGGTTTCTGTTATTCACTATGACACACTCTGGGTTCTGTTATTCTCTATAACACACTCTGGGTTCTGTTATTCTCGATAACACACTCTGTGTGCTGTTATTCTCTATAACACACCCTGGTTTCTGTTATTCAATATGACACACTCTGGGTTCAGTTATTCTCCATAACACACTCTGGGTTCTGTTATTCTCTATAACATACTCTGGGTTCTGTTATTCTCGATAACACACTCTGTGTTCTGTTATTCTCGATAACACACTCTGTGTTCTGTTATTCTCGATAACACACTCTGGGTTCTGTTATCCTCTATAACACACTCTGTGTTCTGTTATTCTCTATAACACACCCTGGGTTCTGTTATTCTGTATAACACTCTCTGGGTTCTGTTATTCTCTACAACACACTCTGGGTTCTGTTATTCTCGATAACACACTCTGGGTTCTGTTATTCTCCATAACACACTCTGGGTTCTGTTATTCTCGATAACACACTCTGGGTTCTGTTATTCTCCATAACACACTCTGGGTTCTGTTATTCTCGATAACACACTCTGGGTTCTGTTATTCTCGATAACACACTCTGGGTTCTGTTATTCTCCATAACACACTCTGGGTTCTGTTATTCTCGATAACACACTCTGGGTTCTGTTATTCTCTATAACATACTCTGGGTTCTGTTATTCTCGATAACACACTCTGTGTTCTGTTATTCTCGATAACACACTCTGTGTTCTGTTATTCTCGATAACACACTCTGGGTTCTGTTATCCTCTATAACACACTCTGTGTTCTGTTATTCTCTATAACACACCCTGGGTTCTGTTATTCTGTATAACACACTCTGGGTTCTGTTATTCTCTATAACACACTCTGGGTTCTGTTATTCCCTATAACACACTCTGGGTTCTGTTATTCTCTGTAACACACTCTGTGTTCTGTTATTCTCTATAACACACCCTGGGTTTTGTTGTTCACTATAAAACACTCTGGGTTCTGTTATTCTCGATAACACACTCTGGGTTCTGTTATTCTCGATAACACACTCTGTGCTCTGTTATTCTCGACAACACACTCTGGGTTCTGTTATTCTCTATAACACACTCTGGGTTCTGTTATTCCCTATAACACACTCTGGGTTCTGTTATTCTCTGTAACACACTCTGTGTTCTGTTAATCTCTATAACACACCCTGGGTTCTGTTGTTCACTATAAAACACTCTGGGTTCTGTTATTCTCTATAACACACCCTGGGTTCTGTTATTCTCGATAACACACTCTGGGTTCTGTTATTCTCTATAACACACTCTGGGTTCTGTTATTCTCTATAACACACCCTGGGTTCTGTTATTCTCTATAACACACTCTGGGTTCTGTTATTCTCTATAACACACTCTGGGTTCTGTTATTCCCTATAACACACTCTGGGTTCTGTTATTCCCTATAACACACTCTGGGTTCTGTTATTCTCTGTAACACACTCTGGGTTCTGTTATTCTCTGTAACACACTCTGTGTTCTGTTATTCTCTATAACACACTCTGTGTTCTGTTATTATTATAACACACTCTGGGTTCTGTTATTCCCTATAACACACTCTGGGTTCTGTTATTCTCTGTAACACACTCTGTGTTCTGTTATTCTCTATAACACACCCTGGGTTCTGTTGTTCACTATAAAACACTCTGGGTTCTGTTATTCTCCATAACACACTCTGGGTTCTGTTATTCTGTATAACACACTCTGTGTTCTGTTATTCTCTATAACACACCCTGGGTTCTGTTGTTCACTATAAAACACTCTGGGTTCTGTTATTCTCTATAACACACTCTGGGGTCTGTTGTTCTCTATAACACATCCTGGGTTCTGTTATTCACGATAACACACTCTGGGTTCGGTTATTCTCTACAACACGCTCTGGTTTCTGTTATTCCCGATAACACACTCTGGGTTCTGTTATTCTCCATAACACATTCTGGGTTGTGTTATTCTCTATAACACACTCTGTGTTCTGTTATTCTCTATAACACACTCTGGGTTCTGTTATTCTCTATAACTCACTCTGGGATCTGTTATTCTCTATAACATACTCTGGGTTCTGTTATTCTCCATAACACACTCTGGGATCTGTTATTCTCGATAACACACTCTGTGTTCTGTTATTCTCGATAACACACTCTGGGTTCTGTTATTCCCTATAACACACTCTTTGTTCTGTTATTCTCTATAACACACTCTGTGTTCTGTTATTCTCGATAACACACTCTGGGTTCGGTTATTCTCTACAACACGCTCTGGTTTCTGTTATTCCCGATAACACACTCTGGGTTCTGTTATTCTCTATGACACACTCTGGGTTCTGTTATTCTCCATAACACATTCTGGGTTGTGTTATTCTCTATAACACACTCTGTGTTCTGTTATTCTCTATAACACACTCTGGGTTCTGTTATTCTCTATAACACACTCTGGGATCTGTTATTCTCGATAACACACTCTGTTCTGTTATTCTCTATGACACACCCTGGGTTCTGTTATTCACTATAACACACCCTGGGTACTGCTTTTCTCTATAACACACTCTGGGTTCTGTTATTCTCTGTAACACACTCTGTGTTCTGTTATTCTCGATAACACACTCTGTGTTCTGTTATTCTCGATAACACACTCTGGGTACTGCTTTTCTCTATAACACAATCTGGGTTCTGTTATTCTCTATAACACACTCTGTGTTCTGTTATTCTCGATAACACACTCTGGGTTCTGTTATTCTCTATAACACACTCTGTGTTCTGTTATTCTCGATAACACACTCTGTGCTCTGTTATTCTCTATAACACACTCTGGGTTCTGTTATTCCCTATAACACACTCTGGGTTCTGTTATTCTCTGTAACACACTCTGTGTTCTGTTATTCTCTATAACACACCCTGGGTTCTGTTGTTCACTATAAAACACTCTGGGTTCTGTTATTCTCTATAACACACTCTGGGTTCTGTTATTCTCCATAACACACTCTGGGTTCTGTTATTCTGTATAACACACTCTGTGTTCTGTTATTCTCTATAACACACTCTGGGTTCTGTTATTCTCGATAACACACTCTGGGTTCGGTTATTCTCTACAACACGCTCTGGTTTCTGTTATTCCCGAAAACACACTCTGGGTTCTGTTATTCTCCATAACACATTCTGGGTTGTGTTATTCTCTATAACACACTCTGTGTTCTGTTATTCTCTATAACACACTCTGGGTTCTGTTATTCTCTATAACTCACTCTGGGATCTGTTATTCTCTATAACACACTCTGGGTTCTGTTATTCTCTATAACACACTCTGGGATCTGTTATTCTCGATAACACACTCTGTGTTCTGTTATTCTCGATAACACACTCTGTGTTCTGTTATTCTCTATAACACACTCTGGGTTCTGTTATTCCCTATAACACACTCTTTGTTCTGTTATTCTCTATAACACACTCTGTGTTCTGTTATTCTCGATAACACACTCTGGGTTCGGTTATTCTCTACAACACGCTCTGGTTTCTGTTATTCCCGATAACACACTCTGGGTTCTGTTATTCTCTATGACACACTCTGGGTTCTGTTATTCTCCATAACACATTCTGGGTTGTGTTATTCTCTATAACACACTCTGTGTTCTGTTATTCTCTATAACACACTCTGGGTTCTGTTATTCTCTATAACACACTCTGGGATCTGTTATTCTCGATAACACACTCTGTGTTCTGTTATTCTCGATAACACACTCTGTGTTCTGTTATTCTCTATCACACACTCTGGGTTCTGTTATTCCCTATAACACACTCTTTGTTCTGTTATTCTCTATAACACACTCTGTGTTCTGTTATTCTCGATAACACACTCTGTGTTCTGTTATTCTCTATAACACACTCTGGGTTCTGTTATTCCCTATAACACACTCTTTGTTCTGTTATTCTCTATAACTCACTCTGTGTTCTGTTATTCTCTATAACACACTCTGTGTTCTGTTATTCTCGATAACACACTCTGTGCTCTGTTATTCTCGACAACACACTCTGCGTTCTGTTATTCTCGACAACACACTCTGTGTTCTGTTATTCTCTATAACACACTCTGGGTTCTGTTATTCTCGATAACACACTCTGTGCTCTGTTATTCTCGACAACACACTCTGTGTTCTGTTATTCTCTGTAACACACCCTAGTTTCTGTTATTCACAATGACACACTCTGGGTTCTGTTATTCTCTAAAACACACCCTGGGTTCTGTTAATCACTTTAACACACTCTGGGTTCTGTTATTCTCGACAACACACTCTGTGTTCTGTTATTCTCGATAACACACTCTGGGTTGTGTTATTCTCTATAACACACTCTGGGTTCTGTTATTCTCGATAACACACTCTGGGGTCTGTTATTCTCGACAACACACTCTGTGTTCTGTTATTCACTATCAAACACTCTGGGTTCTGTTATTCTCTATAACACACTCTGTTCTGTTATTCTCTATAACACACTCTGGGGTCTGTTGTTCTCTATAACACACTCTGGGTTCTGTTATTCTCTGTAACACACTCTGGGTTCTGTTAATCTCAATCACACACTCTGGGTTCTGTTATTCTGTATAACACTCTCTGGGTTGTGTTATTCTCTATAACACACTCTGGGTTCTGTTATTCTCGATAACACACTCTGGGTTCTGTTATTCTCCATAACACACTCTGGCTTCTGTTATTCTCGATAACACACTCTGGGTTCTGTTATTCACGATAACACACTCTGGGTTCTGTTATTCTCTATAACACACTCTGGGTTCTGTTATTCTCGCTAACACACTCTGTGTTCTGTTATTCTCTATGACACACCCTGGGTACTGCTTTTCTCGATAACACACTCTGGGTTCTGTTATTCTCTTTCACACACTCTGGGTTCTGTTATTCTCGCTAACACACTCTGTTCTGTTATTCTCTATGACACACCCTGGGTACTGCTTTTCTCTATAACACACTCTGGGTTCTGTTATTCTCTATAACACACTCTGTGTTCTGTTATTCACTATAACACACCCTGGGTACTGCTTTTCTCTATAACACACTCTGGGTTCTGTTATTCTCTATAACACACTCTGTGTTCTGTTATTCTCTGTGACACTCCCTGGGTACTGCTTTTCTCTATAACACACTCTGGGTTCTGTTATTCTCTATAACACACTCTGTGTTCTTTTATTCTCTATAACACACTCTGGTTTCTGTTATTCTCTATAACACACTCTGGGTTCTGTTGTTCTCTGTAACACACCCAGGGTTCTGTTACTCTCTATAACATACTCTGGGTTCGGTTATTCTCCATAACACACTCTGGTTTCTGTTATTCCCTATAACACACTCTGGGTTCTGTTATTCTCTATGACACACTCTGGGTTCTGTTATTCTCGATAACACATTCTGGGTTGTGTTATTCTCTATAACACACTCTGTTCTGTTATTCTCTATAACACACGCGTTTGATCTGTTATTCTCTATAACACACTCTGGGTTCTGTTATTCTCTATAACACACTCGTTTGATCTTTTATTCTCTATAACACACTCTGGGTTCTGTTATTCTCTATAACACACTCTGGGTTGTGTTATTCTCTGTAACACACTCTGGGTTCTGTTATTCTCGATAACACACTCTGGGTTCTGTTATTCTCTATAACACACCCTGGGTTCTGTTATTCTCTATAACACACTCTGGGTTCTGTTATTCTCTATAACACACTCTGGGTTCTGTTATTCCCTATAACACACTCTGGGTTCTGTTATTCCCTATAACACACTCTGGGTTCTGTTATTCTCTGTAACACACTCTGGGTTCTGTTATTCTCTGTAACACACTCTGTGTTCTGTTATTCTCTATAACACACTCTGTGTTCTGTTATTATTATAACACACTCTGGGTTCTGTTATTCCCTATAACACACTCTGGGTTCTGTTATTCTCTGTAACACACTCTGTGTTCTGTTATTCTCTATAACACACCCTGGGTTCTGTTGTTCACTATAAAACACTCTGGGTTCTGTTATTCTCCATAACACACTCTGGGTTCTGTTATTCTGTATAACACACTCTGTGTTCTGTTATTCTCTATAACACACCCTGGGTTCTGTTGTTCACTATAAAACACTCTGGGTTCTGTTATTCTCTATAACACACTCTGGGGTCTGTTGTTCTCTATAACACATCCTGGGTTCTGTTATTCACGATAACACACTCTGGGTTCGGTTATTCTCTACAACACGCTCTGGTTTCTGTTATTCTCTATAACACACTCTGGGTTCTGTTATTCTCTATAACTCACTCTGGGATCTGTTATTCTCTATAACATACTCTGGGTTCTGTTATTCTCCATAACACACTCTGGGATCTGTTATTCTCGATAACACACTCTGTGTTCTGTTATTCTCGATAACACACTCTGGGTTCTGTTATTCCCTATAACACACTCTTTGTTCTGTTATTCTCTATAACACACTCTGTGTTCTGTTATTCTCGATAACACACTCTGGGTTCGGTTATTCTCTACAACACGCTCTGGTTTCTGTTATTCCCGATAACACACTCTGGGTTCTGTTATTCTCTATGACACACTCTGGGTTCTGTTATTCTCCATAACACATTCTGGGTTGTGTTATTCTCTATAACAC
Source organism: Heterodontus francisci (assembly GCF_036365525.1). Classification (NCBI taxonomy): domain Eukaryota; kingdom Metazoa; phylum Chordata; class Chondrichthyes; order Heterodontiformes; family Heterodontidae; genus Heterodontus; species Heterodontus francisci. Next base: position 694,932 of record NW_027141328.1, read on the forward strand.
ACTCTGTGTTCTGTTATTCTCTATAACACACTCTGGGTTCTGTTATTCTCTATAACACACTCTGGGATCTGTTATTCTCGATAACACACTCTGTTCTGTTATTCTCTATGACACACCCTGGGTTCTGTTATTCACTATAACACACCCTGGGTACTGCTTTTCTCTATAACACACTCTGGGTTCTGTTATTCTCTGTAACACACTCTGTGTTCTGTTATTCTCGATAACACACTCTGTGTTCTGTTATTCTCGATAACACACTCTGGGTACTGCTTTTCTCTATAACACAATCTGGGTTCTGTTATTCTCTATAACACACTCTGTGTTCTGTTATTCTCGATAACACACTCTGGGTTCTGTTATTCTCTATAACACACTCTGTGTTCTGTTATTCTCGATAACACACTCTGTGCTCTGTTATTCTCTATAACACACTCTGGGTTCTGTTATTCCCTATAACACACTCTGGGTTCTGTTATTCTCTGTAACACACTCTGTGTTCTGTTATTCTCTATAACACACCCTGGGTTCTGTTGTTCACTATAAAACACTCTGGGTTCTGTTATTCTCTATAACACACTCTGGGTTCTGTTATTCTCCATAACACACTCTGGGTTCTGTTATTCTGTATAACACACTCTGTGTTCTGTTATTCTCTATAACACACTCTGGGTTCTGTTATTCTCGATAACACACTCTGGGTTCGGTTATTCTCTACAACACGCTCTGGTTTCTGTTATTCCCGAAAACACACTCTGGGTTCTGTTATTCTCCATAACACATTCTGGGTTGTGTTATTCTCTATAACACACTCTGTGTTCTGTTATTCTCTATAACACACTCTGGGTTCTGTTATTCTCTATAACTCACTCTGGGATCTGTTATTCTCTATAACACACTCTGGGTTCTGTTATTCTCTATAACACACTCTGGGATCTGTTATTCTCGATAACACACTCTGTGTTCTGTTATTCTCGATAACACACTCTGTGTTCTGTTATTCTCTATAACACACTCTGGGTTCTGTTATTCCCTATAACACACTCTTTGTTCTGTTATTCTCTATAACACACTCTGTGTTCTGTTATTCTCGATAACACACTCTGGGTTCGGTTATTCTCTACAACACGCTCTGGTTTCTGTTATTCCCGATAACACACTCTGGGTTCTGTTATTCTCTATGACACACTCTGGGTTCTGTTATTCTCCATAACACATTCTGGGTTGTGTTATTCTCTATAACACACTCTGTGTTCTGTTATTCTCTATAACACACTCTGGGTTCTGTTATTCTCTATAACACACTCTGGGATCTGTTATTCTCGATAACACACTCTGTGTTCTGTTATTCTCGATAACACACTCTGTGTTCTGTTATTCTCTATCACACACTCTGGGTTCTGTTATTCCCTATAACACACTCTTTGTTCTGTTATTCTCTATAACACACTCTGTGTTCTGTTATTCTCGATAACACACTCTGTGTTCTGTTATTCTCTATAACACACTCTGGGTTCTGTTATTCCCTATAACACACTCTTTGTTCTGTTATTCTCTATAACTCACTCTGTGTTCTGTTATTCTCTATAACACACTCTGTGTTCTGTTATTCTCGATAACACACTCTGTGCTCTGTTATTCTCGACAACACACTCTGCGTTCTGTTATTCTCGACAACACACTCTGTGTTCTGTTATTCTCTATAACACACTCTGGGTTCTGTTATTCTCGATAACACACTCTGTGCTCTGTTATTCTCGACAACACACTCTGTGTTCTGTTATTCTCTGTAACACACCCTAGTTTCTGTTATTCACAATGACACACTCTGGGTTCTGTTATTCTCTAAAACACACCCTGGGTTCTGTTAATCACTTTAACACACTCTGGGTTCTGTTATTCTCGACAACACACTCTGTGTTCTGTTATTCTCGATAACACACTCTGGGTTGTGTTATTCTCTATAACACACTCTGGGTTCTGTTATTCTCGATAACACACTCTGGGGTCTGTTATTCTCGACAACACACTCTGTGTTCTGTTATTCACTATCAAACACTCTGGGTTCTGTTATTCTCTATAACACACTCTGTTCTGTTATTCTCTATAACACACTCTGGGGTCTGTTGTTCTCTATAACACACTCTGGGTTCTGTTATTCTCTGTAACACACTCTGGGTTCTGTTAATCTCAATCACACACTCTGGGTTCTGTTATTCTGTATAACACTCTCTGGGTTGTGTTATTCTCTATAACACACTCTGGGTTCTGTTATTCTCGATAACACACTCTGGGTTCTGTTATTCTCCATAACACACTCTGGCTTCTGTTATTCTCGATAACACACTCTGGGTTCTGTTATTCACGATAACACACTCTGGGTTCTGTTATTCTCTATAACACACTCTGGGTTCTGTTATTCTCGCTAACACACTCTGTGTTCTGTTATTCTCTATGACACACCCTGGGTACTGCTTTTCTCGATAACACACTCTGGGTTCTGTTATTCTCTTTCACACACTCTGGGTTCTGTTATTCTCGCTAACACACTCTGTTCTGTTATTCTCTATGACACACCCTGGGTACTGCTTTTCTCTATAACACACTCTGGGTTCTGTTATTCTCTATAACACACTCTGTGTTCTGTTATTCACTATAACACACCCTGGGTACTGCTTTTCTCTATAACACACTCTGGGTTCTGTTATTCTCTATAACACACTCTGTGTTCTGTTATTCTCTGTGACACTCCCTGGGTACTGCTTTTCTCTATAACACACTCTGGGTTCTGTTATTCTCTATAACACACTCTGTGTTCTTTTATTCTCTATAACACACTCTGGTTTCTGTTATTCTCTATAACACACTCTGGGTTCTGTTGTTCTCTGTAACACACCCAGGGTTCTGTTACTCTCTATAACATACTCTGGGTTCGGTTATTCTCCATAACACACTCTGGTTTCTGTTATTCCCTATAACACACTCTGGGTTCTGTTATTCTCTATGACACACTCTGGGTTCTGTTATTCTCGATAACACATTCTGGGTTGTGTTATTCTCTATAACACACTCTGTTCTGTTATTCTCTATAACACACGCGTTTGATCTGTTATTCTCTATAACACACTCTGGGTTCTGTTATTCTCTATAACACACTCGTTTGATCTTTTATTCTCTATAACACACTCTGGGTTCTGTTATTCTCTATAACACACTCTGGGTTGTGTTATTCTCTGTAACACACTCTGGGTTCTGTTATTCTCGATAACACACTCTGGGTTCTGTTATTCTCGATAACACACTCTGGGTTCTGTTATTCTCGATAACACACTCTGGGTTCTGTTATTCTCGATAACACACTCTGGGTTCTGTTATTCTCCATAACACACTCTGGCTTCTGTTATTCTCGATAACACACTCTGGGTTCTGTTATTCACGATAACACACTCTGGGTTCTGTTATTCTCGATAACACACTCTGGGTTCTGTTATTCTCGATAACACACTCTGTTCTGTTATTCTCTATAACACACTCTGGGTACTGCTTTTCTCGATAACACAATCTGGGTTCTGTTATTCTCTATAACACACTCTGTGTTCTGTTATTCTCGATAACACACTCTGGGTTCTGTTATTCTCTATAACACACTCTGTGTTCTGTTATTCTCGATAACACACTCTGTGCTCTGTTATTCTCTATAACACACTCTGGGTTCTGTTATTCTCTATAACACACTCTGGGTTCTGTTATTCTGTATATCACACTCTGTGTTCTGTTATTCTCTATAACACACTCTGGGTTCTGTTATTCTGTATATCACACTCTGGGTTCTGTTATTCTCGATAACACACTCTGCGTTCTGTTATTCTCGACAACACACTCTGTGTTCTGTTATTCTCGAAAACACACTCTGGTATCTGTTATTCTCTATAACTCACTCTGGGTTCTGTTATTCTCTATAACACGCTCTGGGTTCTGTTATTCTCTATATCACATTCTGGGTTCTGTTATTCTCGATAACACACTCTGGGTTCTGTTATTCTCCATAACACACTCTGGCTTCTGTTATTCTCGATAACACACTCTGGGTTCTGTTATTCACGATAACACACTCTGGGTTCTGTTATTCTCTATAACACACTCGTTTGATCTGTTATTCTCTATAACACACTCTGGGTTCTGTTATTCTCGATAACACACTCTGTTCTGTTATTCTCTATGACACACCCTGGGGTCTGTTATTCACTATAACACACTCTGGGTTCTGTTATTCTCTGTAACACACTCTGTGTTCTGTTACTCTCGATAACACACTCTGTGTTCTGTTATTCTCGATAACACACTCTGGGTACTGCTTTTCTCTCACACAATCTGGGTTCTGTTATTCTCTATAACACACTCTGTGTTCTGTTATTCTCGATAACACACTCTGGGTTCTGTTATTCTCTATAACACACTCTGTGTTCTGTTATTCTCGATAACACACTCTGTGCTCTGTTATTCTCTATAACACACTCTGGGTTCTGTTATTCTCTATAACACACTCTGGTTCTGTTATTCTGTATATCACACTCTGTGTTCTGTTATTCTCTATAACACACTCTGGGTTCTGTTATTCTCGATAACACACTCTGCGTTCTGTTATTCTCGACAACACACTCTGTGTTCTGTTATTCTCGAAAACACACTCTGGTATCTGTTATTCTCTATAACTCACTCTGGGTTCTGTTATTCTCTATAACACACTCTGGGTTCTGTTATTCTCTATATCACATTCTGGGTTGTGTTATTCTCTATAACACACTCTGGGTTCTGTTATTCTCTATAACACGCCCTGGGTTCTGTTATTCACTATAACACACTCTGGGTTCTGTTATTCTCTATAACACACTTTGGGTTCTGTTATTCTCGATAACACACTCTGGGTTCTGTAATTCTCTATAACACACTCTGGGTTCTGTTATTCTCTATAACATACTCTGGGTTCGGTTATTCTCGATAACACACTCTGTGCTCTGTTATTCCCTATAACACACTCTGGGTTCTGTTATTCTCTATGACACACTCTGGGTTCTGTTATTCTCCATAACACATTCTGGGTTGTGTTATTCTCTATAACACACTCGTTTGTTCTGTTATTCTCTATAACACACTCTGGGTTCTGTTATTCTCTATAACACACTCTGGGTTCTGTTATTCTCGACAACACACTCTGTGTTCTGTTATTCTCGATAACACACTCTGTGTTCTGTTATTTTCTAAAACACACCCTGGGTTCTGTTAATCACTTTAACACACTCTGGGTTCTGCTATTCTCGACAACACACTCTGTGTTCTGTTATTCTCGATAACACACTCTGGGTTGTGTTATTCTCTATAACACACTCTGGGTTCTGTTATTCTCGATAACACACTCTGGGGTCTGTTATTCTCGACAACACACTCTGTGTTCTGTTATTCACTATAAAACACTCTGGGTTCTGTTATTCTCTATAACACACTCTGTTCTGTTATTCTCTATAACACACTCTGGGGTCTGTTGTTCTCTATAACACACTCTGGGTTCTGTTATTCTCTGTAACACACTCTGGGTTCTGTTAATCTCAATCACACACTCTGGGTTCTGTTATTCTCTATAACACACTCTGGGTTCTGTTATTCTCGATAACACACTCTGGGTTCTGTTATTCTCCATAACACACTCTGGCTTCTGTTATTCTCGATAACACACTCTGGGTTCTGTTATTCTCGCTAACACACTCTGTTCTGTTATTCTCTATGACACACCCTGGGTACTGCTTTTCTCTATAACACACTCTGGGTTCTGTTATTCTCTATAACACACTCTGTGTTCTGTTATTCACTATAACACACCCTGGGTACTGCTTTTCTCTATAACACACTCTGGGTTCTGTTATTCTCTATAACACACTCTGTGTTCTTTTATTCTCTATAACACACTCTGGTTTCTGTTATTCTCTATAACACACTCTGGGTTCTGTTGTTCTCTGTAACACACCCAGGGTTCTGTTACTCTCTATAACATACTCTGTGTTCGGTTATTCTCCATAACACACTCTGGTTTCTGTTATTCCCTATAACACACTCTGGGTTCTGTTATTCTCTATGACACACTCTGGGTTCTGTTATTCTCGATAAGACATTCTGGGTTGTGTTATTCTCTATAACACACTCTGTTCTGTTATTCTCTATAACACACGCGTTTGATCTTTTATTCTCTATAACACACTCTGGGTTCTGTTATTCTCTATAACACACTCGTTTGATCTGTTATTCTCTATAACACACTCTGGGTTCTGTTATTCTCTATAACACACTCTGGGTTGTGTTATTCTCTGTAACACACTCTGGGTTCTGTTATTCTCGATAACACACTCTGGGTTCTGTTATTCTCCATAACACACTCTGGCTTCTGTTATTCTCGATAACACACTCTGGGTTCTGTTATTCACGATAACACACTCTGGGTTCTGTTATTCTCTATAACACACTCTGTGTTCTGTTATTCTCGATAACACACTCTGTGCTCTGTTATTCTCTATAACACACTCTGGGTTCTGTTATTCTCTATAACACACTCTGGGTTCTGTTATTCTGTATATCACACTCTGTGTTCTGTTATTCTCTATAACACACTCTGGGTTATGTTATTCTGTATATCACACTCTGGGTTCTGTTATTCTCGATAACACACTCTGCGTTCTGTTATTCTCGACAACACACTCTGTGTTCTGTTATTCTCGAAAACACACTCTGGTATCTGTTATTCTCTATAACTCACTCTGGGTTCTGTTATTCTCTATAACACGCTCTGGGTTCTGTTATTCTCTATATCACATTCTGGGTTCTGTTATTCTCGATAACACACTCTGGGTTCTGTTATTCTCCATAACACACTCTGGCTTCTGTTATTCTCGATAACACACTCTGGGTTCTGTTATTCACGATAACACACTCTGGGTTCTGTTATTCTCTATAACACACTCGTTTGATCTGTTATTCTCTATAACACACTCTGGGTTCTGTTATTCTCTATAACACACTCTGGGTTCTGTTATTCTCGATAACACACTCTGTTCTGTTATTCTCTATGACACACCCTGGGGTCTGTTATTCACTATAACACACTCTGGGTTCTGTTATTCTCTGTAACACACTCTGTGTTCTGTTATTCTCGATAACACACTCTGTGTTCTGTTATTCTCGATAACACACTCTGGGTACTGCTTTTCTCTATAACACAATCTGGGTTCTGTTATTCTCTATAACACACTCTGTGTTCTGTTATTCTCGATAACACACTCTGGGTTCTGTTATTCTCTATAACACACTCTGTGTTCTGTTATTCTCGATAACACACTCTGTGCTCTGTTATTCTCTATAACACACTCTGGGTTCTGTTATTCTCTATAACACACTCTGGTTCTGTTATTCTGTATATCACACTCTGTGTTCTGTTATTCTCTATAACACACTCTGGGTTCTGTTATTCTCGATAACACACTCTGCGTTCTGTTATTCTCGACAACACACTCTGTGTTCTGTTATTCTCGAAAACACACTCTGGTATCTGTTATTCTCTATAACTCACTCTGGGTTCTGTTATTCTCTATAACACACTCTGGGTTCTGTTATTCTCTATATCACATTCTGGGTTGTGTTATTCTCTATAACACACTATGTGTTCTGTTACTCTCTATAACACACTCTGTGTTCTGTTATTCTCTATAACACGCCCTGGGTTCTGTTATTCACTAAAACACACTCTGGGTTCTGTTATTCTCTATAACACACTCTGGGTTCTGTTATTCTCGATAACACACTCTGGGTTCTGTAATTCTCTATAACACACTCTGGGTTCTGTTATTCTCTATAACATACTCTGGGTTCGGTTATTCTCGATAACACACTCTGTGCTCTGTTATTCCCTATAACACACTCTGGGTTCTGTTATTCTCTATGACACACTCTGGGTTCTGTTATTCTCCATAACACATTCTGGGTTGTGTTATTCTCTATAACACACTCGTTTGTTCTGTTATTCTCTATAACATACTCTGGGTTCTGTTATTCTCTATAACACACTCTGGGTTCTGTTATTCTCGACAACACACTCTGTGTTCTGTTATTCTCGATAACACACTCTGTGTTCTGTTATTCTCTAAAACACACCCTGGGTTCTGTTAATCACTTTAACACACTCTGTGTTCTGTTATTCTCGATAACACACTCTGGGTTGTGTTATTCTCTATAACACACTCTGGGTTCTGTTATTCTCGATAACACACTCTGGGGTCTGTTATTCTCGACAACACACTCTGTGTTCTGTTATTCACTATCAAACACTCTGGGTTCTGTTATTCTCTATAACACACTCTGTTCTGTTATTCTCTATAACACACTCTGGGGTCTGTTGTTCTCTATAACACACTCTGGGTTCTGTTATTCTCTGTAACACACTCTGGGTTCTGTTAATCTCAATCACACACTCTGGGTTCTGTTATTCTGTATAACACTCTCTGGGTTGTGTTATTCTCTATAACACACTCTGGGTTCTGTTATTCTCGATAACACACTCTGGGTTCTGTTATTCTCCATAACACACTCTGGCTTCTGTTATTCTCGATAACACACTCTGGGTTCTGTTATTCACGATAACACACTCTGGGTTCTGTTATTCTCTATAACACACTCTGGGTTCTGTTATTCTCGCTAACACACTCTGTGTTCTGTTATTCTCTATGACACACCCTGGGTACTGCTTTTCTCGATAACACACTCTGGGTTCTGTTATTCTCTTTCACACACTCTGGGTTCTGTTATTCTCGCTAACACACTCTGTTCTGTTATTCTCTATGACACACCCTGGGTACTGCTTTTCTCTATAACACACTCTGGGTTCTGTTATTCTCTATAACACACTCTGTGTTCTGTTATTCACTATAACACACCCTGGGTACTGCTTTTCTCTATAACACACTCTGGGTTCTGTTATTCTCTATAACACACTCTGTGTTCTGTTATTCTCTATAACACACTCGTTTGATCTGTTATTCTCTATAACACACTCTGTGTTCTGTTATTCTCTATAACACACTCGTTTGATCTGTTATTCTCTATAACACACTCTGGGTTCTGTTATTCTCTATAACACACTCGTTTGATCTGTTATTCTCTATAACACACTCTGGGTTCTGTTATTCTCTATAACACACTCTGGGTTGTGTTATTCTCTGTAACACACTCTGGGTTCTGTTACTCGATAACACACTCTGGGTTCTGTTATTCTCCATAACACACTCTGGCTTCTGTTATTCTCGATAACACACTCTGGGTTCTGTTATTCACGATAACACACTCTGGGTTCTGTTATTCTCTATAACACATTCTGGGTTCTGTTATTCTCGATAACACACTCTGTTCTGTTATTCTCTATGACACACCCTGGGTTCTGTTATTCACTATAACACACCCTGGGTTCTGTTATTCTCTGTAACACACTCTGTGTTCTGTTATTCTCGATAACACACTCTGTGTTCTGTTATTCTCGATAACACACTCTGGGTACTGCTTTTCTCTATAACACAATCTGGGTTCTGTTATTCTCTATAACACACTCTGTGTTCTGTTATTCTCGATAACACACTTTGGGTTCTGTTATTCTCTATAACACACTCTGTGTTCTGTTATTCTCGATAACACACTCTGTGCTCTGTTATTCTCTATAACACACTCTGGGTTCTGTTATTCTCTATAACACACTCTGGGTTCTGTTATTCTGTATATCACACTCTGTGTTCTGTTATTCTCTATAACACACTCTGGGTTCTGTTATTCTGTATATCACACTCTGGGTTCTGTTATTCTCGATAACACACTCTGCGTTCTGTTATTCTCGACAACACACTCTGTGTTCTGTTATTCTCGAAAACACACTCTGGTATCTGTTATTCTCTATAACTCACTCTGGGTTCTGTTATTCTCTATAACACACTCTGGGTTCTGTTATTCTCTATATCACATTCTGGGTTCTGTTATTCTCGATAACACACTCTGGTTTCTGTTATTCTCGCTAACACACTCTGTGTTCTGTTATTCTCTATGACACACCCTGGGTACTGCTTTTCTCGATAACACACTCTGGGTTCTGTTATTCTCTTTCACACACTCTGGGTTCTGTTATTCTCGCTAACACACTCTGTTCTGTTATTCTCTATGACACACCCTGGGTACTGCTTTTCTCTATAACACACTCTGGGTTCTGTTATTCTCTATAACACACTCTGTGTTCTGTTATTCACTATAACACACCCTGGGTACTGCTTTTCTCTATAACACACTCTGTGTTCTGTTATTCTCTATAACACACTCTGGGTTCTGTTATTCTCTATAACACACTCGTTTGATCAGTTATTCTCTATAACACACTCTGTGTTCTGTTATTCTCTATGACACACTCGTTTGATCTGTTATTCTCTATAACACACTCTGGGTTCTGTTATTCTCTATAACACACTCGTTTGATCTGTTATTCTCTATAACACACTCTGGGTTCTGTTATTCTCTATAACACACTCTGGGTTGTGTTATTCTCTGTAACACACTCTGGGTTCTGTTACTCGATAACACACTCTGGGTTCTGTTATTCTCCATAACACACTCTGCCTTCTGTTATTCTCGATAACACACTCTGGGTTCTGTTATTCACGATAACACACTCTGGGTTCTGTTATTCTCTATAACACATTCTGGGTTCTGTTATTCTCGATAACACACTCTGTTCTGTTATTCTCTATGACACACCCTGGGTTCTGTTATTCACTATAACACACCCTGGGTTCTGTTATTCTCTGTAACACACTCTGTGTTCTGTTATTCTCGATAACACACTCTGTGTTCTGTTATTCTCGATAACACACTCTGGGTACTGCTTTTCTCTATAACACAATCTGGGTTCTGTTATTCTCTATAACACACTCTGTGTTCTGTTATTCTCGATAACACACTCTGTGCTCTGTTATTCTCTATAACACACTCTGGGTTCTGTTATTCTCTATAACACACTCTGGGTTCTGTTATTCTGTATATCACACTCTGTGTTCTGTTATTCTCTATAACACACTCTGGGTTCTGTTATTCTGTATATCACACTCTGGGTTCTGTTATTCTCGATAACACACTCTGCGTTCTGTTATTCTCGACAACACACTCTGTGTTCTGTTATTCTCGAAAACACACTCTGGTATCTGTTATTCTCTATAACTCACTCTGGGTTCTGTTATTCTCTATAACACACTCTGGGTTCTGTTATTCTCTATATCACATTCTGGGTTCTGTTATTCTCGATAACACACTCTGGTTTCTGTTATTCTCTATAACACACTCTGGGTTCTGTTATTCTCGATAACACACTCTGGGTTCTGTTATTCACGATAACACACTCTGGGTTCTGTTATTCTCTATAACACATTCTGGGTTCTGTTATTCTCGATAACACACTCTGTTCTGTTATTCTCTATGACACACCCTGGGTTCTGTTATTCACTATAACACACTCTGTGTTCTGTTATTCTCGATAACACACTCTGGGTACTGCTTTTCTCTATAACACAATCTGGGTTCTGTTATTCTCTATAACACACTCTGTGTTCTGTTATTCTCGATAACACACTTTGGGTTCTGTTATTCTCTATAACACACTCTGTGTTCTGTTATTCTCGATAACACACTCTGTGCTCTGTTATTCTCTATAACACACTCTGGGTTCTGTTATTCTCTATAACACACTCTGGGTTCTGTTATTCTGTATATCACACTCTGTGTTCTGTTATTCTCTATAACACACTCTGGGTTCTGTTATTCTGTATATCACACTCTGGGTTCTGTTATTCTCGATAACACACTCTGCGTTCTGTTATTCTCGACAACACACTCTGTGTTCTGTTATTCTCGAAAACACACTCTGGTATCTGTTATTCTCTATAACTCACTCTGGGTTCTGTTATTCTCTATAACACACTCTGGGTTCTGTTATTCTCTATATCACATTCTGGGTTCTGTTATTCTCGATAACACACTCTGGTTTCTGTTATTCTCGCTAACACACTCTGTGTTCTGTTATTCTCTATGACACACCCTGGGTACTGCTTTTCTCGATAACACACTCTGGGTTCTGTTATTCTCTTTCACACACTCTGGGTTCTGTTATTCTCGCTAACACACTCTGTTCTGTTATTCTCTATGACACACCCTGGGTACTGCTTTTCTCTATAACACACTCTGGGTTCTGTTATTCTCTATAACACACTCTGTGTTCTGTTATTCACTATAACACACCCTGGGTACTGCTTTTCTCTATAACACACTCTGTGTTCTGTTATTCTCTATAACACACTCTGGGTTCTGTTATTCTCTATAACACACTCGTTTGATCAGTTATTCTCTATAACACACTCTGTGTTCTGTTATTCTCTATGACACACTCGTTTGATCTGTTATTCTCTATAACACACTCTGGGTTCTGTTATTCTCTATAACACACTCGTTTGATCTGTTATTCTCTATAACACACTCTGGGTTCTGTTATTCTCTATAACACACTCTGGGTTGTGTTATTCTCTGTAACACACTCTGGGTTCTGTTACTCGATAACACACTCTGGGTTCTGTTATTCTCCATAACACACTCTGCCTTCTGTTATTCTCGATAACACACTCTGGGTTCTGTTATTCACGATAACACACTCTGGGTTCTGTTATTCTCTATAACACATTCTGGGTTCTGTTATTCTCGATAACACACTCTGTTCTGTTATTCTCTATGACACACCCTGGGTTCTGTTATTCACTATAACACACCCTGGGTTCTGTTATTCTCTGTAACACACTCTGTGTTCTGTTATTCTCGATAACACACTCTGTGTTCTGTTATTCTCGATAACACACTCTGGGTACTGCTTTTCTCTATAACACAATCTGGGTTCTGTTATTCTCTATAACACACTCTGTGTTCTGTTATTCTCGATAACACACTCTGTGCTCTGTTATTCTCTATAACACACTCTGGGTTCTGTTATTCTCTATAACACACTCTGGGTTCTGTTATTCTGTATATCACACTCTGTGTTCTGTTATTCTCTATAACACACTCTGGGTTCTGTTATTCTGTATATCACACTCTGGGTTCTGTTATTCTCGATAACACACTCTGCGTTCTGTTATTCTCGACAACACACTCTGTGTTCTGTTATTCTCGAAAACACACTCTGGTATCTGTTATTCTCTATAACTCACTCTGGGTTCTGTTATTCTCTATAACACACTCTGGGTTCTGTTATTCTCTATATCACATTCTGGGTTCTGTTATTCTCGATAACACACTCTGGTTTCTGTTATTCTCTATAACACACTCTGGGTTCTGTTATTCTCCATAACACACTCTGGCTTCTGTTATTCTCGATAACACACTCTGGGTTCTGTTATTCACGATAACACACTCTGGGTTCTGTTATTCTCTATAACACACTCGTTTGATCTGTTATTCTCTATAACACACTCTGGGTTCTGTTATTCTCTATAACACACTCTGGGTTCTGTTATTCTCGATAACACACTCTGTTCTGTTATTCTCTATGACACACCCTGGGTTCTGTTATTCACTATAACACACCCTGGGTACTGCTTTTCTCTATAACACACTCTGGGTTCTGTTATTCTCTGTAACACACTCTGTGTTCTGTTATTCTCGATAACACACTCTGTGTTCAGTTATTCTCGATAACACACTCTGGGTACTGCTTTTCTCTATAACACAATCTGGGTTCTGTTATTCTCTATAACACACTCTGTGTTCTGTTATTCTCGATAACACACTCTGGGTTCTGTTATTCTCTATGACACACTCTGTGTTCTGTTATTCTCGATAACACACTCTGTGCTCTGTTATTCTCTATAACACACTCTGGGTTCTGTTATTCTCTATAACACACTCTGGTTCTGTTATTCTGTATATCACACTCTGTGTTCTGTTATTCTCTATAACACACTCTGGGTTCTGTTATTCTGTATATCACACTCTGTGTTCTGTTATTCTCTATAACACACTCTGGGTTCTGTTATTCTCGATAACACACTCTGTGTTCTGTTATTCTCGAAAACACACTCTGGTATCTGTTATTCTCTATAACTCACTCTGGGTTCTGTTATTCTCTATAACACACTCTGGGTTCTGTTATTCTCTATAACACACTCTGGGTTGTGTTATTCTCTATAACACACTATGTGTTCTGTTACTCTCTATAACACACTCTGTGTTCTGTTATTCTCTATAACACACTCTGGGTTCTGTTATTCTATGTAACACACTCTGGGTTCTGTTATTCTCTATAACACAATTTGGGTTCTGTTATTCTCTATAACACACTCTGTGTTCTTTTATTCTCTTTAACACACTCTGTGTTCTGTTACTCTCCATCACACACTCTGGTTTCTGTTATTCTCAAGAACATACTCAGTGTTCTGTTGTTCTCTATAACACACCCTGGGTTCTGTTATTCTCCATAAAATACTCTTGGTTCGGTTATTCTCGATAACACACTCTGTGCTCTGTTATTCCCTATAACACACTCTGGGTTCTGTTATTCTCTATGACACACTCTGGGTTCTGTTATTCTCCATAACACACTCTGTGTTCTGTTATTCTATATAACACACTCTGGGTTCTGTTATTCTCTATAACACACTCGTTTGTTCTGTTATTCTCTATAACACACTCTGGGTTCTGTTATTCTCTATAACACACTCTGGGTTCTGTTATTCTCGATAACACACTCTGTGTTCTGTTATTCTATATAACACACTCGTTTGTTCTGTTATTCTCTATAACACACTCTGGGTTCTGTTATTCTCGATAACACACTCTGTGTTCTGTTATTCACTATAAAACACTCTGGGTTCTGTTATTCTCTCTAACACTCTCTGTGTTCTGTTATTCTCTATAACACACTCTGGGGTCTGTTATTCTCTATAACACACTCTGGGTTCTGTTATTCTCTATAACACACTCTGGGTTCTGTTAATCTCTATAACACACTCTGGGTTCTGTTATTCTGTATAACACTCTCTGGGTTGTGTTATTCTCTATAAGACACTCTGGGTTCTGTTATTCTCGATAACACACTCTGGGTTCTGTTATTCTCCATAACACACTCTGGCTTCTGTTATTCTCGATAACACACTCTGGGTTCTGTTATTCACGATAACACTCTCTGGGTTCTGTTATTCTCTATAACACACTCTGGCTTCAGTTATTCTCTACAACACACTCTGGGATCTGTTATTCTCGATAACACACTCTGTGTTCTGTTATTCTCTATAACACACTCTGGCTTCTGTTATTCTCTACAACACACTCTGGGTTCTGTTATTCACGATAACACTCTCTGGGTTCTGTTATTCTCTATAACACACTCTGGCTTCTGTTATTCTCTACAACACACTCTGGGTTCTGTTATTCTCGATAACACACACTGTGTTCTGTTATTCTCTATAACACACTCTGGGTTCTGTTATTCTCGATAACACACTCTGTGTTCTGTTATTCTCTATGACACACCCTGGGTTCTGTTATTCACTATAACACACCCTGGGTACTGCTTTTCTCGATAACACACTCTGGGTTCTGTTATTCTCTCACACACTCTGTGTTCTGTTATTCTCGATAACACACTCTGTGTTCTGTTATTCTCGATAACACACTCTGGGTACTGCTTTTCTTTATAACACACTCTGGGTTCTGTTATTCTCTATAACACACTCTGGGTTCTGTTATTCTCTATAACACACTCTGTGTTCTGTTATTCTCTATAACACACTCTGGGTTCTGTTATTCTCAAAACACACTCTGGGTTCTGTTATTCTCAAAACACACTCTGTGTTCTGTTATTCTCTATAACACACTCTGGGTTCTGTTATTCACTATAAAACACTCTGGGTTCTGTTATTCTCTATAACACACTCTGGGTTGTGTTATTCTCTATAACACACTCTGGGTTCTGTTATTCTCTATAACACACTCTGGGTTCTGTTATTCTCTGTAACACACTCTGGGTTCTGTTATTCTCTATAACACACTCTGGGTTCTGTTATTCTCTATAACACACTCTGGGTTCTGTTATTCTCTGTAACACACTCTGGGTTCTGTTATTCTCTATAACACACTCTGGGTTGTGTTATTCTCCATAACACACTCTGGGTTCTGTTATTCTCTGTAACACACTCTGGGTTCTGTTATTCTCTGTAACACACTCTGGGTTCTGTTATTCTCTATAACACACTCTGGGTTCTGTTATTCTCTGTAACACACTCTGGGTTCTGTTATTCACTATAAAACACTCTGGGTTCTGTTATTCTCTATAACACACTCTGGGTTCTGTTATTCTCGATAACACACTCTCGGTTCTGTTATTCACTATAAAACACTCTGGGTTCTGTTATTCTCTATAACACACTCTGGGTTCTGTTATTCTCGATAACACACTCTCGGTTCTGTTATTCACTATAAAACACTCTGGGTTCTGTTATTCTCTATAACACACTCTGGGTTCTGTTATTCACTATAAAACACTCTGTGTTCTGTTATTCTCTATAACACACTCTGGGTTCTGTTATTCACTCTGACACACTCTGGGTTCTGTTATTCTCGATAACACCCTCTGGGTTCTGTTATTCTCGATAACACACTCTGTGTTCTGTTATTCTCTATAACACACTCTGGGTTCTGTTATTCACTATAACACACTCTGTGTTCTGTTATTCTCGATAACACCCTCTGGGTTCTGTTATTCTCGATAACACACTCTGTGTTCTGTTATTCTCTATAACACACTCTGGGTTCTGTTATTCACTATAACACACTCTGGGTTCTGTTATTCACTATAACACACTCTGGGTTCTGTTATTCTCGATAACACACTCTGGGTTCTGTTATTCACTCTGACACACTCTGGGTTCTGTTATTCTCTATAACACACTCTGGGTTCTGTTATTCTCTATAACAAACTCTGGGTTCTGTTATTCTCTATAACAAACTCTGGGGTCTTTTATTCTCTATAACACACTCTGGGTTCTGTTATTCACTCTGACACACTCTGGGTTCTGTTATTCTCTATAACACACTCTGGGTTCTGTTATTCTCTATAACAAACTCTGGGTTCTGTTATTCTCTATAACAAACTCTGGGGTCTGTTATTCTCTATAACACACTCTGGGTTCTGTTATTCACTCTGACACACTCTGGGTTCTGTTATTCTCTATAACAAACTCTGGGTTCTGTTATTCTCTATAACAAACTCTGGGTTCTGTTATTCCCTATTGCACACTCTGGGTTCTGTTATTCTCGATAACACCCTCTGGGTTCTGTTATTCTCGATAACACACTCTGTGTTCTGTTATTCTCTATAACACACTCTGGGTTCTGTTATTCACTATAACACACTCTGTGTTCTGTTATTCTCTATAACAAACTCTGTGTTCTGTTATTCTCTATAACACACTCTGGGTTCTGTTATTCACTCTGACACACTCTGGGTTCTGTTATTCTCTATAACACACTCTGGGTTCTGTTATTCTCTATAACACACTCTGGGTTCTGTTATTCTCTATAACAAACTCTGGGTTCTGTTATTCACTCTGACACACTCTGTGTTCTGTTATTCTCTATAACACACTCTGGGTTCTGTTATTCACTCTGACACACTCTGGGTTCTGTTATTCTCTATAACACACTCTGGGTTCTGTTATTCTCTATAACACACTCTGGGTTCTGTTATTCTCTATAACAAACTCTGGGTTCTGTTATTCTCTATAACAAACTCTGGGGTCTGTTATTCTCTATAACACACTCTGGGTTCTGTTATTCACTCTGACACACTCTGGGTTCTGTTATTCTCTATAACACACTCTGTGTTCTGTTATTCTCTATAACAAACTCTGGGTTCTGTTATTCTCTATAACAAACACTGGGTTCTGTTATTCCCTATTGCACACTCTGGGTTCTGTTATTCTCTATAACACACTCTGGGTTCTGTTAATCTCTATAACACACTCTGGGTTCTGTTATTCTGTATAACACTCTCTGGGTTGTGTTATTCTCTATAAGACACTCTGGGTTCTGTTATTCTCGAAAACACACTCTGGGTTCTGTTATTCTCCATAACACACTCTGGCTTCTGTTATTCTCGATAACACACTCTGGGTTCTGTTATTCACGATAACACTCTCTGGGTTCTGTTATTCTCTATAACACACTCTGGCTTCTGTTATTCTCTACAACACACTCTGGGATCTGTTATTCTCGATAACACACTCTGTGTTCTGTTATTCTCTATAACACACTCTGGCTTCTGTTATTCTCTACAACACACTCTGGGTTCTGTTATTCACGATAACACTCTCTGGGTTCTGTTATTCTCTATAACACACTCTGGCTTCTGTTATTCTCTACAACACACTCTGGGTTCTGTTATTCTCGATAACACACTCTGTGTTCTGTTATTCTCTATAACACACTCTGGGTTCTGTTATTCTCGATAACACACTCTGTGTTCTGTTATTCTCTATGACACACCCTGGGTTCTGTTATTCACTATAACACACCCTGGGTACTGCTTTTCTCGATAACACACTCTGTGTTCTGTTATTCTCGATAACACACTCTGTGTTCTGTTATTCTCGATAACACACTCTGGGTACTGCTTTTCTTTATAACACACTCTGGGTTCTGTTATTCTCTATAACACACTCTGGGTTCTGTTATTCTCTATAACACACTCTGGGTTCTGTTATTCTCTATAACACACTCTGTGTTCTGTTATTCTCTATAACACACTCTGGGTTCTGTTATTCTCAAAACACACTCTGTGTTCTGTTATTCTCTATAACACACTCTGGGTTCTGTTATTCTCTATAACACACTCTGGGTTCTGTTATTCACTATAAAACACTCTGGGTTCTGTTATTCTCTATAACACACTCTGGGTTCTGTTATTCTCGATAACACACTGTGTGTTCTGTTATTCTCAAAACACACCCTGGGTTCTGTTATTCTCTATAACACACTCTGTGTTCTGTTATTCTCTATAACACACTCTGGGTTCTGTTATTCACTATAAAACACTCTGGGTTCTGTTATTCTCTATAACACACTTTGGGTTCTGTTATTCTCTATAACACACTCTGGGTTCTGTTATTCTCTATAACACACTCTGGGTTCTGTTATTCTCTGTAACACACTCTGGGTTCTGTTATTCTCTATAACACACTCTGGGTTCTGTTATTCTCTATAACACACTCTGGGTTCTGTTATTCTCTGTAACACACTCTGGGTTCTGTTATTCTCTATAACACACTCTGGGTTCTGTTATTCACTATAAAACACTCTGGGTTGTGTTATTCTCTATAACACACTCTGGGTTGTGTTATTCTCTATAACACACTCTGGGTTCTGTTATTCTCTATAACACACTCTGGGTTCTGTTATTCTCTGTAACACACTCTGGGTTCTGTTATTCTCTATAACACACTCTGGGTTCTGTTATTCTCTATAACACACTCTGGGTTCTGTTATTCTCTGTAACACACTCTGGGTTCTGTTATTCTCTATAACACACTCTGGGTTGTGTTATTCTCTATAACACACTCTGGGTTCTGTTATTCTCTGTAACACACTCTGGGTTCTGTTATTCTCTGTAACACACTCTGGGTTCTGTTATTCTCTATAACACACTCTGGGTTCTGTTATTCTCTGTAACACACTCTGGGTTCTGTTATTCTCTGTAACACACTCTGGGTTCTGTTATTCACTATAACACACTCTGGGTTCTGTTATTCTCTATAACACACTCTGGGTTCTGTTATTCTCTATAACACACTCTGGGTTCTGTTATTCTCTGTAACACACTCTGGGTTCTGTTATTCTCTGTAACACACTCTGGGTTCTGTTATTCTCTATAACACACTCTGGGTTCTGTTATTCTCGATAACACACTCTCGGTTCTGTTATTCACTATAAAACACTCTGGGTTCTGTTATTCACTATAAAACACTCTGGGTTCTGTTATTCACTATAAAACACTCTGTGTTCTGTTATTCTCTATAACACACTCTGGGTTCTGTTATTCACTCTGACACACTCTGGGTTCTGTTATTCTCGATAACACCCTCTGGGTTCTGTTATTCTCGATAACACACTCTGTGTTCTGTTATTCTCTATAACACACTCTGGGTTCTGTTATTCACTATAACACACTCTGTGTTCTGTTATTCTCTATAACACACTCTGGGTTCTGTTATTCTCTATAACACACTCTGTGTTCTGTTATTCTCTATAACACACTCTGGGTTCTGTTATTCACTATAACACACTCTGTGTTCTGTTATTCTCTATAACACACTCTGGGTTCTGTTATTCACTATAACACACTCTGTGTTCTGTTATTCTCTATAACAAACTCTGTGTTCTGTTATTCTCTATAACACACTCTGGGTTCTGTTATTCTCGATAACACACTCTGGGTTCTGTTATTCACTCTGACACACTCTGGGTTCTGTTATTCTCTATAACACACTCTGGGTTCTGTTATTCTCTATAACAAACTCTGGGTTCTGTTATTCTCTATAACAAACTCTGGGGTCTGTTATTCTCTATAACACACTCTGGGTTCTGTTATTCCCTCTGACACACTCTGGGTTCTGTTATTCTCTATAACACACTCTGGGTTCTGTTATTCTCTATAACACACTCTGGGTTCTGTTATTCTCTATAACAAACTCTGGGTTCTGTTATTCTCTATAACAAACTCTGGGTTCTGTTATTCCCTATTGCACACTCTGGGTTCTGTTATTCTCGATAACACCCTCTGGGTTCTGTTATTCTCGATAACACACTCTGTGTTCTGTTATTCTCTATAACAAACTCTGTGTTCTGTTATTCTCTATAACACACTCTGGGTTCTGTTATTCACTCTGACACACTCTGGGTTCTGTTATTCTCTATAACACACTCTGGGTTCTGTTATTCGCTATAACACACTCTGGGTTCTGTTATTCTCTATAACAAACTCTGGGTTCTGTTATTCTCTATAACAAACTCTGGGGTCTGTTATTCTCTATAACACACTCTGGGTTCTGTTATTCACTCTGACACACTCTGGGTTCTGTTATTCTCTATAACACACTCTGGGTTCTGTTATTCTCTATAACACACTCTGTGTTCTGTTATTCTCTATAACAAACTCTGGGTTCTGTTATTCTCTATAACAAACTCTGGGTTCTGTTATTCCCTATTGCACACTCTGGGTTCTGTTATTCTCGATAACACACTCTGGGTTCTGTAATTCACTATAACACACTCTGGGCTCTGTTATTCTCTATAACACACTCTGGGTTCTGTTATTCTCCATAACACACTCTGGGTTCTGTTATTCCCTCTAACACACTCTGGGTTCTGTTATTCTCTATAACAAACTCTGGGTTCTGTAATTCACTATAACACACTCTGGGCTCTGTTATTCTCTATAACACACTCTGGGTTCTGTTATTCTCCATAACACACTCTGGGTTCTGTTATTCTCGATAACACACTCTGGGTTCTGTTATTCCCTCTAACACACTCTGGGTTCTGTTATTCTCTATAACAAACTCTGGGTTCTGTAATTCACTATAACACACTCTGGGTTCTGTTATTCTCGATAACACCCTCTGGGTTCTGTTATTCTCGATAACAAACTCTGTGTTCTGTTATTCTCTATAACACACTCTGGGTTCTGTTATTCTCCATAACACACTCTGGGTTCTGTTATTCTCTATAACACACTCTGGGTTCTGTTATTCTCGATAACACCCTCTGGGTTCTGTTATTCTCGATAACAAACTCTGTGTTCTGTTATTCTCTATAACACACTCTGGGTTCTGTTATTCTCTATAACAAACTCTGTGTTCTGTTATTCTCTATAACACACTCTGGGTTCTGTTATTCTCGATAACACACTCTGGGTTCTGTTATTCACTATGACACACTCTGGGTTCTGTTATTCTCTATAACACACTCTGGGTTCTGTTATTCTCGATAACACACTCTGGGTTCTGTTATTCTCTATAACAAACTCTGTGTTCTGTTATTCTCTATGACACACTCTGGGTTCTGTTATTCTCTATAACACACTCTGGGTTCTGTTATTCTCTGCAACAAACTCTGGGTTCTGTTATTCTCTATAACACACTCTGGGTTCTGTAATTCTCCATAACACACTCTGGGTTCTGTTATTCTCTATAACACACTCTGTGTTCTGTTATTCTCTATAACACACTCTGGGTTCTGTTATTCTCGATAACACACTCTGGGTTCTGTTATTCCCTCTAACACACTCTGGGTTCTGTTATTCTCTATAACACACTCTGGGTTCTGTTATTCTCTCTAACACACTCTGTGTTCTGTTATTCTCTGTAACACACTCTGGGTTCTGTTATTCTCGAGAACACACTCTGGGTTCTGTTATTCCCCATAACACACTCTGGGTTCTGTTATTCTCTACAACACACTCTGTGTTCTGTTATTCTCTATAACACACTCTGTGTTCTGTTATTCCCTATAACACACTCTGGGTTCTGTTATTCTCTATAACACACTCTGGGTTCTGTCGGGACGGGACAGCCCCTTACCTGCCGCGCTGATCAAAGCTTGGAGCTGATCTCCAACTGGCTCCTCCATTCCCGCCAGCTGTGGGAAAAACAACAGGGTTAACAAATTTAGTCACACACCAATACAGCTGTTGGAGGGTCCGCACTGTCGGAGGGTCAGTACTGAGGGAGCTTTGCACCTTCGGAGGGTCAATACTGAGGTATCGCTGCACTGTCGGAGGTTCAGTACTGAGGGAGCGCCGCACTGTCGGAGGGTCAATACTGAGGTATCGCTGCACTGTCGGAGGGTCAGTACTGAGGGAGCGCCGCACTTTCGGAGGGTCAGTACTGAGGGAGTGCCGCACTTTCGGAGGGTCAATACTGAGGTATCGCTGCACTGTCGGAGGGTCAGTACTGAGGGAGCGCCGCACTTTCGGAGGGTCAGTACTGAGGGAGTGCCGCACTTTCGGAGGGTCAATACTGAGGTATCGCTGCACTGTCGGAGGATCAGTACTGAGGGAGCGCCGCACTTTCGGAGGGTCAGTCCTGAGGGAGTGCCGCACTGTCGGAGGGTCAATACTGAGGGATTGCCGCACAGTCGGAGGGTCAGTACTGAGGGAACGCAGCACTGTCACAGTGTCAGTACTGAGGGAGTGCCGCACTGTCGGAGGGTCAGTACTGAGGTATCGCCGCACTGTCGGAGGGTCAATACTGAGGGATTGCCGCACTGTCGGAGGGTCAATACTGAGGGATTGCCGCACAGTTGGAGGGTCAATACTGAGGGATCGCCACAGTGTCGGAGGGTCAGTACTGAGGGAAAGCCGCACTGTCGGAGGGTCAGTACTGAGGGAGTGCCGCACTGTCGGAGGGTCAGTGCTGAGGGAGCGGCGCACTGTCGGAGGGTCAGTACTGAAGGAGCGCCGCACTGTCGGAGGGTCAGTACTGAGGGAGTGCCGCACCGTCGGAGGGTCAGTGCTGAGGGAGCGCCGCACTGTCGGAGGGTCAGTACTGAGGGAGCGCCGCACTGTCGGAGGGTCAGTACTGAGGAAGCGTCGCACTGTCGGTGGGTCAGTACTGAGGGAGCGATGCACTGTCGGAGGGTCAGAACTGAGGGAGCGCCGCAGTGTCGGAGGGTCAGTACTGAGGGCGCGCCGCACTGTCGAAGGGTCAGTACTGAGGGAGCGCCGCACTGTCGGAGGGTCAATACTGAGGGAAAGCGGCACTGTCTGAGGGTCAGTACTGAGGGAAAGCCGCACTGTCGGAGAGTCAGTACTGAGGGAGCGCCGCACTGTCGGAGGGTCTGCACTGAGGGAGTGCCGCACTATCGGAGGGTCAGTACTGAGGGAACGCCGCAATGTCGGAGGGTCAGTACTGAGGGAGTGCCGCACTGTCGGAGAGTCAGTACTGTGGGAGCACCGCACTGTCGATGGGTCAGAACGGAGGGAGCGCCGCACTGTCGGAGGGTCAGTACTGAGGGAGCGCCGCACTGTCGGAGGGTCAGCACTGAGGGAGTGCCGCACTGTCGGAGGGTCAGTACTGAGGGAGCGTCGCGCTGTCGGAGGGTCAGTACTGAGGGAGTGCCGCACTGTCGGAGGGTCAGTACTGAGGGAGCGCCGCACTGTCGGAGGGTCAGCACTGAGGGTGCGCCGGACGTTCGGAGGGACAGTACTGAGGGAGCACCGCGCAGTCGGGGGGTCAGTACTGAGGGACAGCCGTCCAGTCGGAGGGTCAGTACTGAGGGAGTGCCGCACTGTCGGAGGGTCAGTACTGAAGGAGCGCCGCACTGTCGGAGGGTCAGTACTGAGGGACAGCCGCACTGTCGGAGGGTCAGTACTGAGGGAACGCAGCACTGTCACAGTGTCAGTACTGAGGGAGTGTCGCACTGTCGGAGGGTCAGTACTGAGGTATCGCCGCACTGTCGGAGGGTCAATACTGAGGGATTGCCGCACTGTCGGAGGGTCAATACTGAGGGATTGCCGCACAGTTGGAGGGTCAATACTGAGGGATCGCCACAGTGTCGGAGGGTCAGTACTGAGGGAAAGCCGCACTGTCGGAGGGTCAATACTGAGGGAAAGCCGCACTGTCGGAGGGTCAGTACTGAGGGAGCGGCGCACTGTCGGAGGGTCAGTACTGAAGGAGCGCCGCACTGTCGGAGGGACAGTACTGAGGGAGTGCCGCACTGTCGGAGGGTCAGTGCTGAGGGAGCGGCGCACTGTCGGAGGGTCAGTACTGAAGGAGCGCCGCACTGTCGGAGGGTCAGTACTGAGGGAGTGCCGCACTGTCGGAGGGTCAGTGCTGAGGGAGCGCCGCACTGTCGGAGGGTCAGTACTGAGGGAGCGCCGCACTGTCGGAGGGTCAGTACTGAGGAAGCGTCGCACTGTCGGTGGGTCAGTACTGAGGGAGCGATGCACTGTCGGAGGGTCAGAACTGAGGGAGCGCCGCAGTGTCGGAGGGTCAGTACTGAGGGCGCGCCGCACTGTCGAAGGGTCAGTACTGAGGGAGCGCCGCACTGTCGGAGGGTCAATACTGAGGGAAAGCGGCACTGTCTGAGGGTCAGTACTGAGGGAAAGCCGCACTGTCGGAGAGTCAGTACTGAGGGAGCGCCGCACTGTCGGAGGGTCTGCACTGAGGGAGTGCCGCACTGTCGGAGGGTCAGTACTGAGGGAACGCCGCAATGTCGGAGGGTCAGTACTGAGGGAGTGCCGCACTGTCGGAGAGTCAGTACTGTGGGAGCACCGCACTGTCGAAGGGTCAGAACGGAGGGAGCGCCGCACTGTCGGAGGGTCAGTACTGAGGGAGCGCTGCACTGTCGGAGGGTCAGCACTGAGGGAGTGCCGCACTGTCGGAGGGTCAGTACTGAGGGAGCGTCGCGCTGTCGGAGGGTCAGTACTGAGGGAGTGCCGCACTGTCGGAGGGTCAGCACTGAGGGTGCGCCGGACGTTCGGAGGGACAGTACTGAGGGAGCACCGCGCAGTCGGGGGGTCAGTACTGAGGGAGTGCCGCACTTTTGGAGGGTCAATACTGAGGGAGACCCGCCCTGTCGGAGGGTCAGCACTGACGGAGTGCCGCACTGTCTGAGGGTAAGCACTGAGGGAGTGCCGCACGTTCGGATGGTCAGTACTGAAGGAGCGCCGCACTGTCGGAGGGTCAGTACTGAGGGACAGCCGCACTGTCGTAGGGTCAGTACTGAGGGAGCGCCGCACTGTCGGAGGGTCAGTACTGAGGGTGCGCCGCACTGTCGGAGGGTCAGTACTGAGGGAACGCCGCAATGTCGGAGGGTCAGTACTGAGGGAGTGCCGCACTGTCGGAGGGTCAGTACTGAGGGAGCGTCGCATTGTCGGTGAGTCAGTACTGAGGGAGCGCCACACTGTCGGAGGGTCAGTACTGAGGGAGCGCCGCACTGTCGGAGGGTCAGTACTGAGGGAGCGCCGCACTGTCGGAGGGTCAGCACTGAGGGAGTGCCGCACTGTCTGAGGGTCAGAACTGAGGGAGCACCGCACTGTCGGAGGGTCAGTACTGAGGGAGCGTCGCACTGTCGGAGGGTCATTACTGAGGGAGCGCAGAACTTTCGGAGGGTCAGTACTGAGGGAGCGTCGCACTGTCGGAGGGTCAGTACTGAGGGAGCGTCGCGCTGTCGGAGGGTGAGTACTGAGGGAGTGCCGCCCTGTCGGAGGGTCAGCACTGAGGGAGTGCCGCACTGTCGGAGAGTCAGTACTGAGGGAGTGCCGCACTGTCGGAGGGTCAGTACTGAGGGAGTGCAGCACTGTCGGAGGGTCAGTACTGGGGTAGCCCCGCACTGTCGGAGAGTCAGTAATGAGGGAGCGTCGCACTGTCGGATAGTCAGTACTGAGGGAGCACCGCACTGTCGGAGGGTCAGTACTGGGGTAGCCCCGCACTGTCGGAAGGTCAGTACTGAGGGAGCGCCGCGCTGTCGGAAGGTCAGTACTGATGTAGCCCCGCTCTGTCGGACAGTCAGTACTGAGGGAGTGTCGCACTGTCTGAGGGTTAGTATTGGGGTAGCCCCGCATTGTCGGAGAGTCAGTACTGGGGTAGCCCCGCACTGTCGGAGAGTCAGTACTGAGGGAGCGTCGCACTGTCGGAGAGTCAGTACTGAGGGAGCGTCGCACTGTCGGAGGGTCAGTACTGGGGTAGCCCCGCACTGTCGGAGAGTCAGTACTGAGGGTGCGTCGCACTGTCGGAGAGTCAGGATTGGGGTAGCCCCGCACTGTCGGAGAGTCAGTACTGAGGGAGCGTCGCTCTGTCGGAGAGTCAGTACTGAGGGAGCGTCGCACTGTAGGAGGGTCAGTACTGAGGGAGCGTCGCACTGTAGGAGGGTCAGTACTGAGGGAGCGCAGCACTTTCGGAGGGTCAGTACTGAGGGAGCGTCGCACTGTCGGAGGGTCAGTACTGAGGGAGCGTCGCGCTGTCGGAGGGTCAGTACTGAGGGAGTGCCGCACTGTCGGAGGGTCAGTACTGAGGGAGTGCCGCACTGTCGGAGAGTCAGTACTGAGGGAGCGTCGCACTGTCGGAGACTCAGTACTGAGGGAGCGCCGCACTGTTGGAGGGTCAGTACTGAGGGAGCGTCGCACTGTCGGAGAGTCAGTACTGAGGGAGCGACGCACCGTCGGAGGGTCAGTACTGAGGGAGCACCGCACTGTCGGAGGGTCAGTACTGAGGGAGTGCCGCATTGTCCGAGGGTCAGTACTGAGGGAGCGCCGCAATGTCGGAGGGTCAGTACTGAGGGAGCGTCGCGCTGTCGGAGGGTCAGTACTGAGGGAGTGCCGCACTGTCGGAGAGTCAGTACTGAGGGAGTGCCGCACTGTCGGAGAGTCAGTACTGAGGGAGCGTCGCACTGTCGGAGAGTCAGTACTGAGGGAGCGTCGCACTGTCGGAGAGTCAGTACTGAGGGAGCGCCGCACTGTCGGAGGGTCAGTACTGTGGGAGCGTCGCACTGTCGGAGGGTCAGTACTGAGGGAGCGCAGAACGTTCGGAGGGTCAGTACTGAGGGAGCGTCGCACTGTCGGAGGGTCAGTACTGAGGGAGCGTCGCGCTGTCGGAGGGTCAGTACTGAGGGAGTGCCGCCCTGTCGGAGGGTCAGCACTGAGGGAGTGCCGCACTGTCGGAGAGTCAGTACTGAGGGAGCGTCGCACTGTCGGAGAGTCAGTACTGAGGGAGCGCCGCAATGTTGGAGGGTCAGTACTGAGGGAGCGTCGCACTGTCGGAGAGTCAGTACTGAGGGAGCGTCGCAACGTCGGAGGGTCAGTACTGAGGGAGCACCGCACTGTCGGAGGGTCAGTACTGAAGGAGTGCCGCATTGTCGGAGGGTCAGTACTGAGGGAGTGCCGCAGTGTCGGAGGGTCAGTACTGAGGGAGCGTCGCGCTGTCGGTGGGTCAGTACTGAGGGAGCGCCGCAGTGTCGGAGAGTCAATGCTCGGGAGCACGGCACTGTTGGAGGGTCAGTACTGAGGGAGCGCCGCCCTGTCGGAGGGTCAGTACTGAGGGAGCGCCGCCCTGTCGGAGGGTCAGTACTGAGGGAGCACCGCACAGTCGGAGGGTCAGTACTGGGGTAGCCCCGCACTGTCGGAGTGTCAGTACTGAGGGAGCGTCGCACTGTCGGGGAGTCAGTACTGAGGGAGCGTCGCACTGTCGGAGGGTCAGCACTGGAGTAGCCCCGCACTGTCGGAGAGTCAGCACTGAGGGAGCGTCGCACTGTCGGAGGTTCAGTACTGGGGTAGCCCCGCACTGTCGGAGAGTCAGTACTGAGGGAGCACCGCACTGTCGGAGGGTCAGTACTGAGGGAGCACCGCACTGTCGGAGGGTCAGTACTGAGGGAGTGCCGCATTGTCGGAGGGTCAGTACTGAGGGAGCACCGCACTGTCGGAGGGGCAGTACTGAGGGGGCGCCGCACTGTCGGAGGGGCAGTACTGAGGGAGCGCCGCCCTGTCGGAGGGTCAGCACTGAGGGAGTGCCGCACTGTCGGACGGTCAGTACTGAGGGAGCGTCGCGCTGTCGGAGGGTCAGTACTGAGGGAGTGCCGCACTGTCGGAGAGTCAGTACTGAGGGAGTGACGCACTGTCGGAGGGTCAGTACTGAGGGAGTGCCGCACTGTCGGAGGGTCAGTACTGGGGTAGCCCCGCACTGTCGGAGAGTCAGTAATGAGGGAGCGTCGCACTGTCGGATAGTCAGTACTGACGGAGCAGCGCACTGTCGGAGCGTCAGTACTGGGGTAGCCCCGCACTGTCGGAGAGTCAGTGCTGAGGGAGCGCCGCACTGTCGGAAGGTCAGTACTGAGGGAGCGCCGCACTGTCGGAAGGTCAGTACTGAGGGAGTGCCGCACTGTCTGAGGGTCAGTATTGGGGTAGCCCCGCACTGTCGGAGAGTCAGTACTGAGGGAGCGTCGCACTGTCGGAGAGTCAGTACTGAGGGAGCGTCGCACTGTCGGAGAGTCAGTACTGGGGTAGCCCCGCACTGTCGGAGAGTCAGTACTGAGGGAGCGTCGCACTGTCGGAGAGTCAGTACTGGGGTAGCCCCGCACTGTCGGAGAGTCAGTACTGAGGGTGCGTCGCACTGTCGGAGAGTCAGTACTGGGGTAGCCCCGCACTGTCGGAGAGTCAGTACTGAGGGAGCGTCGCACTGTCGGAGAGTCAGTACTGAGGGAGCGTCGCACTGTCGGAGGGTCAGTACTGGGGTAGCCCCGCACTGTCGGAGAGTCAGTACTGAGGGTGCGTCGCACTGTCGGAGGGTCAGTATTGGGGTAGCCCCGCACTGTCGGAGAGTCAGTACTGGGGTAGCCCCGCACTGTCGGAGAGTCAGTACTGAGGGTGCGTCGCACTGTCGGAGGGTCAGTACTGGGGTAGCCCCGCACTGTCGGAGAGTCAGTACTGAGGGAGCGTCGCTCTGTCGGAGAGTCAGTACTGAGGGAGCGCCGCACTGTCGGAGAGTCAGTACTGAGGGAGCGTCGCACTGTAGGAGGGTCAGTACTGAAGGAGCGCCGCACTGTCGGAGGGTCAGTACTGAGGTAGTGCCGCACTGTCGGAGGGTCAGTGCTGAGGGAGCGTCGCACTGTCGGAGGGTCAGTACTGAGGGAGCGTCGCGCTGTCGGAGGGTCAGTACTGAGGGAGTGCCGCACTGTCGGAGGGTCAGTACTGAGGGAGCGTCGCACTGTCGGAGAGTCAGTACTGAGGGAGCGCCGCACTGTCGGAGGGTCAGTACTGAGGAAGCGTCGCACTGTCGGTGGGTCAGTACTGAGGGAGCGATGCACTGTCGGAGGGTCAGAACTGAGGGAGCGCCGCAGTGTCGGAGGGTCAGTACTGAGGGCGCGCCGCACTGTCGGAGGGTCAGTACTGAGGGAGCGCCGCATTGTCCGAGGGTCAGTACTGAGGGAGCGCCGCACTGTCGGAGGGTCAGTACTGAGGGAGCGTCGCGCTGTCGGAGGGTCAGTACTGAGGGAGTGCCGCACTGTCGGAGAGTCAGTACTGAGGGAGCGTCGCGCTGTCGGAGGGTCAGTACTGAGGGAGTGCCGCACTGTCGGAGAGTCAGTACTGAGGGAGTTCCGCACTGTCGGAGAGTCAGTACTGAGGGAGCGTCGCACTGTCGGAGAGTCAGTACTGAGGGAGCGTCGCACTGTCGGAGAGTCAGTACTGAGGGAGTGCCGCACTGTCGGAGGGTCAGTACTGAGGGAGCGTCGCACTGTCGGAGGGTCAGTACTGAGGGAGCGCAGAACTTTCGGAGGGTCAGTACTGAGGGAGCGTCGCACTGTCGGAGGGTCAGTACTGAGGGAGCATCGCGCTGTCGGAGGGTCAGTACTGAGGGAGTGCCGCCCTGTCGGAGGGTCAGCACTGAGGGAGTGCCGCACTGTCGGAGAGTCAGTACTGAGGGAGCGTCGCACTGTCGGAGAGTCAGTACTGAGGGAGCGCCGCACTGTTGGAGGGTCAGTACTGAGGGAGCGTCACACTGTCGGAGAGTCAGTACTGAGGGAGCGTCGCACCGTCGGAGGGTCAGTACTGAGGGAGCACCGCACTGTCGGAGAGTCAGTACTGAGGGAGAGCCGCACTGTCGGAGGGTCAGTACTGAGGGGGCGCCGCACTGTCGGAGGGGCAGTACTGAGGGAGCGTCGTGCTGTCGGAGGGTCAGTACTGAGGGAGTGCCGCTCTGTCGCAGAGTCAGTACTGAGGGAGCGTCGCGCTGTCGGAGGGTCAGTAGTGAGGGAGCGCTGCACTGTCGGAGGCTCAGTACTGAGGGAGTGCCGCAGTGTCGGAGGGTCAGTACTGAGGAAGCGTCGCGCTGTCGGAGGGTCAGTACTGAGGGAGTGCTGCACTGTCGGAGGGTCAGTACTGAGGGAGCGCCGCACTGTCGGAGAGTCAGTACTGAGGGAGCGTCGCGCTGTCGGAGGGTCAGTACTGAGGGAGTGCTGCACTGTCGGAGGGTCAGTACTGAGGGGGCGCCGCACTGTCGGAGGGGCAGTACTGAGGGAGTGCCGCACTGTCGGAGAGTCAGTACTGAGGGAGCGTCGCGCTGTCGGAGGGTCAGTACTGAGGGAGTGCCGCACTGTCGGAGGGGCAGTACTGAGGGAGCGTCGCGCTGTCGGAGGGGCAGTACTGAGGGAGCGTCGCGCTGTCGGAGGGTCAGTACTGAGGGAGTGCCTCACTGTCAGAGGGTTAGTACTGAGGGGGCGCCGCATTGTTGGAGTGTCAGTACTGAGGGAGCTCCGCACTGTCGGAGGGTCAGTACTGAGGGAGTGCCGCAGTGTCGGAGGGTCAGTACTGAGGGAGCGTCGCGCTGTCGGAGGGTCAGAACTGAGGGAGCGCCGCACTGTCGGAGGGTCAGTACTGAGGGAGTGCCGCAGTGTCGGAGGGTCAGTACTGAGGGAGCGTCGCGCTGTCGGAGGGTCAGTACTGAGGGAGCGCCGCACTGTCGGAGGGTCAGTACTGAGGGAGCGCCGCAGTGTCGGAGGGTCAGTACTGAGGGAGTGCCGCACTGTCGGAGAGTCAGTACTGAGGGAGCGCCGCACTGTCGGAAGATCAATACTGAGGGAGCGCCGCAGTGTCGGAGGGTCAGTACTGAGGGAGCGTCGCGCTGTCGGAGGGTCAGTACTGAGGGAGCGCCGCACTGTCGGAGGGTCAGTACTGAGGGAGCGCCGTGCTATCGGAGAGTCAATGTTCAGGGAGCACGGCACTGTTGGAGGGTCAGTACTGAGGGAGCGCCGCCCTGTCGGAGGGGCAGTACTGAGGGAGCGCCGCACTGTCGGAGGGTCAGTACTGTGGCAGTGCCGCACTGTCGGAGAGTCAGTACTGAGGGAGCGTCGCGCTGTCGGAGGGTCACTACTGAGGGAGTGCTGCACTGTCGGAGAGTCAGTACTGAGGGAGCGCCGCACTGTCGGAGGGTCAATACTGAGGGAGTGCCGCACTGTTGGAGAGTCCGTACTGAGGGAGCGTCGCGCTGTCGGAGGGTCAGTACTGAGGGAGCGCTGCACTGTCGGAGGCTCAGTACTGAGGGAGTGCCGCAGTGTCGGAGGGTCAGTACTGAGGGAGCGTCGCGCTGTCGGTGGGTCAGTACTGAGGGAGCGCCGCACTGTCGGAGGGTCAGTACTGAGGGAGCGCCGTGCTGTCGGAGAGTCAATGCTCGGCAGCACGGCACTGTTGGAGGGTCAGTACTGAGGGAGCGCCGCCCTGTCGGAGGGTCAGTACTGAGGGAGCACCGCACAGTCGGAGGGTCAGTACTGGGGTAGCCCCGCTCTGTCGGAGTGTCAGTACTGAAGGAGCGTCGCACTGTCGGGGAGTCAGTACTGAGGGAGTGTCGCACTGTCGGAGGGTCAGCACTGGAGTAGCCCCGCACTGTCGGAGAGTCAGCACTGAGGGAGCGTCGCACTGTCGGAG